>NC_092872.1:448281041-448456041 GCF_028372415.1 Notamacropus eugenii | reverse complement strand
TTCCAAATCCAACTCTCCTGCTTAACTTTATTTCTAACCTTGGGCAAGTCACCTTGTCCTCCTCAGTAAAATGAGGACATTGCATTAGATGACCTCTAAGGTGTCTTTCAGTTCTAAATACTTCATAAGCAAATGCTAGATGTACTCCATTTAAGACAACTTGGCTCTGTTTCTTCATGTAACTTCCATTTGGAGTTTTTGTCTACAAGCTTACATAGCAACTTTTCCCACTCTTTCCCTTCCTTTCCCTACAGAAGGGGGTGGCCCTGATTGGTATTTCCATTTCCACTCTTTTCACTGAAGATTCTAGGAATGGGATAATCTTATACAAAGGCACCTGCTCCCTACTACACAGATGCTGTCATATGTGCAGCTCCATACAAGTTCTTCCTTCACTGATATCTCCTAGAAAAAAGAATCTGCTCTCGCACCTTTGAGCAACTCTATCCTGAACCCAATTCAAAATACAAAAATTTGGTTCTCATAAAAGTTTTCAGTCTACCTTTCAATGTTTCTTTCAAATGTTCATTTCACAATGATTAATATGGCTAATAATCACATTTAGCATGCTGTGCTACTTTTAAAGTATTTTATTGCAGAGGAAAACAGCCCATATCACAAAATGGTATGAACTGGAAGGGATCTTATACATCACTGAATGTAAGAGTTCTTAATTTTTTTTTTGTCTTATGGCCCTGTTCAGAAGTCTAGTGAAGCTTATGAATTGCTACTGAAAATAATATTTTCAAATGCATAGGGTTAAAATACATAGGGTTGTAAAGAAAGTAAGTTACTTTGAAAAATGATTGTCAAAATGTATTTTAAAAATAAGTTCAAGGACTTCAGAAACCCTTCATTTCATAGAAAAGGAAAGTGAGGCCCAGAGAGGTAAAAGTACTTGCCCCAGATCACAAAGGTAAATAAGTAGCAGAGTCAGTATTTGAACCTAGGTATTCTGGTTTTTAAGAATTTAGAAGTAGATTTAGAAGCTGAAGAGTCTTTAGATATCACTTAGTTCAATGCCTTCATTACACAAAGAAAAAAAGGGGTAGAGAGGTTAAGTGGCTTGCCCAAGGTCACGTAAGTCAGTGGCAGAACTAGGATTCAATACAGCATTATACAAGGTCCTCTTATTCCACAACCAGGATTTTCCATACAACATAATATAGCCCCTACGTTCCAAAGGTTTACAAGTATTGCTCTCAACCATACAAACTGAAATCTGTTGGAATCACAGTAGGTCTCTATCCACAATACTATGCTGTCTTTCATTAGCAGTAGTAGTAGTTTCCATAATAATACTATTCAAATATGAAATATTAATATTTTGAGAATTAATTATAATTAAACCATGCAACCTATATCTCTACTTTATATTTTGGAAATTTTCCATGAAAGATTTTCACAAGGATTAAAAAAATATTCTTAAACATAATTTTCAAAGCAATATAAAATCTGGGCCAGAGTCCACTGAAGGGAAAACCTGGCCTACAAGTGTTCTTGTTTGATCATTGATTTTCTTCCCAAGAGAAAAAATCAGATCTAGGTATTCATGAACTTTCTATTGATCAGTAAATATCATTCATAAATTCTGCTGTATTCAAAGAAAGAAGATCCCTTCCCCCGTCAGTTCATTTATCTCATGGCTATCTTCTCTTTCATTTCCTACATTTTTATTGTAACCATTTAATATGGGGGAGGTGATCACACAGTGGTCAGAAGAAGTGACACAAGGACACTCTCAAGGTCTCTCTCAACAACTTTGGATTTGATTGTGGGACATGGGAGACAATGACACAGGACCACTCAGAAAAGGTGCTGTGCTCTATGAGCAAAGCACAACTGAAACAGCACAAAGGAAACATATACACAAATTTAGAGTATCCTCCCCAAATATTCACACAGACTATCTATGCCCAACCTGTGGTGGAGCATTCCAAGCTCGTATTGGTCTGATCAGCCACAGTGGACACACTGAAACTTGAGTTTTTTATGGTGATGTCATTTTGGTCCTCTTCGAGAACAAAGGACAACAACCATTTAATATGTTCCGAATAGCAAAATTCCACTTTTAGAATTCCTTTTGAACCAGTTCTTCTCCCCTGTTGTTCTCCTATCTGACATGAAAGGGCATCACTTCATTTTTGTTGGAATACCAAATTTTATTGATGTACCAGTGCCGCTCATATATAGTATTCTAATAAAAACAGATTCAGGATCACCGGCATCCATAATACATGCCAAATGTAACAACAGAGTATGAAGTTTTATTTTCATTATTAGGAAGAATACATGCTTAGAGTTATTAAAAAGGTTTTTGTGGAACATAGCATGATTAGAGGAAATGTGAAATGAACTGGACTTTACATATGATTTTTATTTTGAAGTATCCATGATAATTCATATAAATACAACAGACAAATAATTAAGATGATTTTTGTAATTCTATATAGGAGAATCATAGATTCTTAGAGCCTGAAGAGGCCTTAAAGATCACAGAATTATAGATTCAGAGTTGAAAGGAACTTTAGAGATCACCTAGTCCGGGCTCTGAAATTTATATGGCTAGAAAAACTGAGGCTCTAACAGAAGTTCCCTAAGTGAGTGACACCAACTCCTGGGGGATACTGGACCATTCCAGGATAGCGGTAGGTTCCAGGACAGCAGTAGTAGCCTCTGATGCAATGGGGGTGGGAGGTACTGAATAAAAGTAAGGGGTTAGTGGAAGCATAAGGAAAGAAGAGAAGAACATTTTGAAAAACCAGTTGTATATGTTTCATCTGCTGTGTAACAGAGGTAAAGTTGTAGTGATTACATTATTTTCCAAATAAACACACAAAATGCAAGTTATAACCAGTCAGTGGTAATGTCCATCAACAGATCTTAACAAGCAAGTATTGGCAAGCTAGTGTTGCACGTTGTCAGGAAGTTCAGCATGCATCACTAGGAACGTGTTTGTGTGATGACTTGTTTACAATATGATACGTATACAATATGATATTATACAGTTACGCAATATTGTGTCATCAAAACTTCAATGCAGGAAAAAGCCCAAAAATTTCAAATAAATTATTAAATTTAAAGTATGTCATTCTTTTAAAAAATATTTCATATTATTTTGAAAGTATGCAGTTTAAAAAAAACATTAAAGGGTTAAAGAAAGTAGATTTCCAGGAGGTACTGAATAATTTTTTTTTTTTAAAGGAGGCAGTAGGTCAAATAAGTTTGGGAACATCTGCCCTAAGATAATCACAGCATTTCAAGTTGGAAAGGACTTGAAGAATCAGAGGATCTTAGATTTAGAGCTGCAAGAACACTTGAGGTGTTAAGACTTTAAGTGATTTGCTCAATAGTGCTGCTCTTTCTATTACACTAATCCCCTACACACACACACACACACACACACACACACACACACACTCCCCCTCCAAAACACTCTCTCCGAAACTCAAGTTCTGGGAGGCTAAATACATTATGTATCTAAGGTCTCAAAGCCAGTCAGCCAGGGGTGAGATTCAAACTCAGGTCTTAACACCAAATGCAGTACTTTCTTCTGTTCCATCTCCCTCCTACCCCATCCTTGCCCTCATCATGGGTGGGCATGCATATCTCTCCTTCTTAGGGACTTGGCATTTTGCTGTGAAGGGTGTACGTACTGAACTTTATGTGGAGCCCAGGAAAGATACTCCTCATCCTCATAGTGACAGGATAGCTCTCTTCTACAAATAAAGAAAATGTCTGAAAAAAGCACACTACAAGTATGGCTAAATGGAAAGAACAATGGATTGGTGTAGCCTTATCAAGTCACTGCTTTGATCTGGGCCATAGTATCTTCACATATAAAGTGAGGGGGTTGGACTAGATGATTTCTAAGGATGCTTACAATCTAAATTCATAATTCTATGACTTGAGTAAGCAAAAGAATATGATAGAGATTTAAGTGGGACTTTCTAAACAGAAAGTCTTTCAAACCAGATTTCTGATAAAGACATGAAAAGCAGTGCTTAATACTTCAAGGATCTGTGATTTCACCAGTGTAGCTACTTTCTCCATTGACATAGATCATAACTCTATCACTTAGTAGATAATCACTAAATATTATTTTGGTGTAAAAATTAGTAATAAAAAACTTGAAGCCAATCTTGTGATAAGGCTCTTCAAACTGAGATAATAAACTAGCCTTCAAGCAACAGAAATATGGTATATCACTGGATTCTTACTTGAAACCTTTCAAATTTGTTAAAACCTACAATCTTCTGTCACAGCCTTCAAGAAACCAGTATCATTTTGACACTACAATGAGGCAAAACAACTTAAAATTTATTTGAAAATATATCTTACACATATAAATATATTTATATATGGACCTGTGATCTCATCCATGTAGGCATTCCTCCCATCCGTACAGATTTTACACTATACATTGCTATCTCATTGTCCGAAATGCTCTTTTATATTCTTTCACAGATCCTGCACAAAAAATCCACCCAATGTGCTGGAGATGTTCTAGGCAGGAATTCCTAACTTTTTTTTAGAGTCATAGATCTCTTAGCAATCTGGGGAAGTTTTTTGATCACCCTCAGAATGTTTTTTAAGTGTTTAAAATTCATAGGATTACAAAGAAAACCAATTATATACTGAAATAAAGGTGTATTTTTTTAGATTCAAGTCCACAAACTCCTTGAATTAAATTCAACTGAATTAAAATCCATGGACCCCAGGTTAAGAACCCCTGCACTGAATATTTTTACATCTCATGGCAACTGGGTGAGCATTTGATGTTCCTTAATACAAAGCATTATCTGCCTTTTCCCACACATACATTTTTTCCTTGAGTATATTAATTTCTTAACCATAACTGAAAATATGCTACAGCCTACTTGCATCCACCATTATGAGTATTTTTTCATTGCTCACTGAGTCACCCATACTTTTAGAGACCATAGTGTTCCAAGATTCACAACTTCATAGCATTCCTGAGAACATTTATGTTTATTTTTTTCTAAATGGATCTTTAAATTAAAAAAGCAGCTTAGAATTGTGTGGGTTTTTGAAATACTGCAAAATTTCCCAAATGCAATCCAGTACACTTTCATTTTCCTATTTAATTACAGGCCCAACTCATTTGTCCATCTAGAGAATCTGCCAAAGCAAACTTAATGAGTCACTAGGTCACTCATCCGATGGTATCTCATAACATAAACAACAGGAATTTTTCATCCATTTTGTTTTCAAGTATGGACTACTGAGCTGGTGCCTATGAATCATTATGATTTTCACTGAGGCAGAAATAAGATCAATAAACAGGTGAAGTCCTCCAAATGTTCCATCCTTCTTTTCCATTTGACCTTATACAGGATATCCTCCAAGACAGTGGAAATATCTTTTAATGAGCATATGTCAATCTCCTTGTTTCACGTCATGCTTGTTATTAACAAAGTCAGTGAATAAACTTACATTTATCAAATAATTTTGAATAATCTTAATATATTCATGAGCATTTTCTGGAAAAGGGCAATCAAAAGGGAATATTGAGAGGTCTACATTTGCATCTTTATAAAATCTTTACAAAAAGACTTGACAAATATATTAAGGGTATCCTTAATGAAAATGTGAAAAGAATAAAGGTAGACTGGTTTCTGCAAACAATTCTCCATAATGGATTTCATCAATACAGTTACATAACTAACAAGAAAGGAACAGAGTATACAAGGGCCCATTCTATATATTACTTGCTGATTGCAAAGCAAAATAAAACCAACCCCTTTAAACCACAAACTTTTCATGTATAAAGCAACAAAAAACACCCTCTTCTAATAAGGTATCACTCTTACACAAATTTTAAACTTTCCAAAAATAAACTGTGGGATAGGGAAGGGGACAGAGACTCCTAGGAAAGGAAGCTCCTTCTACCAAGGCACGTCAGTACTTTTTCTGCAATTTAAAAATCTCAGAGAGATATCTATAGCACTGAGAGGTGAAGCCTTCTCTTAATCAGTGTGTGTAAAAAGCAGCATTGAACCCGGTTCTTCATGACTTCTAGGCCAGTTCTCTCTCCACTATGCCTCTCTATGGATAGGTTATTACTAAAATGAACAATTTCTGAATTAAAATGGTTCCTAATTCTATAGGACTTTAAGTTTATGAACAACTTTTGTCCCAACAACTTTGTGAGAGTGATGTAAGAGTTTGGGGGACTTTTTTGTTTGTTTGTTTGAGAAAGCTGGTGGCACAATGTATATAGAGCACTGAGTCTAGAGTCAGGAAGACTTGAATTCAAATCCAGTCTCAGACAATTACAGTACTAGCTGTGTGACCCCGGACAAGTCATTTAACCCCTGTTTGCCTCAGTTTCTTCATCTGTAAAAATTGTAATAATACAGGCTTGCTGTGAGGATCAAATGAGATAATAATTGTAAAGCATATAGTACAGTGCCTGGCACAAAGAGAGGCCTGTAGCCTCTAATGTTAGCTATTATGGTTATTGTTATTCCCGTTTGTACCCAAGGAAACTGAAGCTCAAAGAGATTAAATGCTCCGTGAAAGATCAAATAGTAAGGCAGAACTGGCACTTGAACCCAGGTCTTCTGACTCTAAGATCACTGAATAGCTTTCCACTCTACAAGACAGTCTCCCACTAAGCAGTAACATTAATCAAAATTTACCTGTTTCTAGGACATTGAAAATAAAAGCTGTCTAAATTTCAAGTAAGTCTTAAGTCCAAATACAACTAATGCATAGCAAAGATCTCCTGCAGGTCATTTTGCAAAAGAGCAGATATTTTCAAATCATTTTCTGGATTTCTGAATCACAGAAAACTTGTTCCAATATTTTTTTTTAATCAGAGCTACAATGCAAAAACACACATTAAAATGGGGAGAGGACTAAAAGATGTTTGCAATCAAGAAAGGCTTAGCTTATTAGTGCTTAACACTTTTTTTGAGAAACTTTTAAACTCACTATTGTCAGGTGAGGAGGGTTGGGGGGGGGGGGCGGTGCATGCACACACACCAAATGGAGTGTGTGGTATACAGAGTAAGCATATTTTTAAAACCAGCAATCAGTATACATAATCTAACAAAAGATATTACTTTTTCAAAGTCTCATTAAAAATATACCTTACTTGTTTATAGGCAGCTTGGGATAGTTGAAAGAAAGCTGAACTTGGGAATCAAGACCTATGTTCAAATTCCAAATCTCACATTTACTAGCTATGTGAATGTGGATAAATCATTTAACCTTTCTGATCCTCAGTTCCTTCATTTGTAAAACATTTATAAAACAAGGATAATAATTTTGATACTACCTATGTCAATATTTTTTGAGAAAAGCATTTTGTAAACCTTAAAATACTATGAAAATATGTTCTTATAATTATTGAAATTGGAACTGTCCTAGAAAACCTAGAACAAATGGTTATCATAAAAATAGGTAAGATAAATGCACATAACTAGTCATGTAATATAGAATTTATACTGAGATATTTGAGGAAGCACTGAAATATTTATGATATGAGCTTCTTTAGTTATCTAAAGGGCAAGGTGTAAACGCATATTTTCCCCTGCTGCCCAGTTAGGGGGGAATAAAAGAAACCATTCATTTCAAATCACTTCTCTGAAAAAGAAATATGTATACATTAATGGAAATATATTTGTAGATTTAAGCTAACAATATACAAGATTTTAAAACTGCCAAAAGAAACCCTTTCTTGAACTGGGTATTTCAGGTGGTAAACCATGGAAATGTCAACTTTGATTTGAGCTAACAAAAAGGAATTTAGAGGATGGATAAGCTCCAGGACCTTTGAATTAAATGAAAGACCAGAACACTCTACAGAATGTCTGCAATAACAGTCTCTACAGAAAATTATGAGGAACTACATAAATCTACCCTCTTCCTCTTCACACAGGCTCATTAAAGCTGTACTGACTCTCTGGGCAGCTATAATTCTGCTGACTGATACCCTGGAATCACCCTGTCAATACCCAGTGGTGTGCTGCCTCTCCAACTATCTCTGCCCCTAATATTCCTCTCTTTGATGGGATTTGCTGACCTTTAATCTGATGCTAGTTTACTCTCATCACTGAAGTGTAAGTCAGAGAGCAATAAAACGGCAACCTCACTGATTCAAAAGGGAGAGCTAAAGCGCCACTAACTGGGAATCTAACCTTTCATAATGGCTCTCTCTTAAACGGGGAAACACGAAGGAGAAGGCAGCTAAAACAAACAATATTCAGTGCTGAGGACAAGATTTATTAGAAGTTCCTTTGCATGAGTATTAAAGTAGGACACCAGGGCTGTAAACAGGAGCTACACAAATATTTGTTAGGGAGGTCAATCTTGGTCAAACTATGCTTCCCTGACAATACAAGTCACTGACCGGAGCTACATTGTAGAAAATCAATCTGTATAAGACAAATGAAAATCCTAGAACGATTCCAGGTGAATAACATTTCAATAATAATATTAGGGAAAAATAAAATCTTTTCTGTGATAGGGAACTAGTAACCACAATGGCCAAGAACAAAAACGTACAATATTCTATTTATAGCTAGTTCTGAGGATGTGGAGTATCATTTGGGAAGCAAACTGTTCCAAATGATGTTTTGTTTTTCCCAATTTCATTTGAAAACAAGATTATGTAAAGGAAACTTTACTCCATACATAAGACATGACTTACATATGTGCCCTTGCACAACACTTAGTAAATGTTGGTTGAATTGAATTCTGTGTATTATTTCAATAAGTCCTAAACATGATAGAAAACCTCTTTGGTTCAATAGAAAGAACATTTGCTCTGGAGTCAGAAGATTTCCATTTATACCTCACTTCTGACAATTACTACCTATGTGACTTTGAGCAAGATGTTTAATCTCTGTAGGCCTCACTTTCTTCATCTGTAAAATGAGGGAGTTGAGCAAAATGATCTAATTCTAGATCTATAAGCCTATGATCTTTAAAAGATAAAGTAACAGCCTTCTAGGAACTTACAGGTTAAAACAATACAAAATCAGAGAACTTTAGAGCTGAATGGGATTTTAGCATATATAATGTTAGAGCAGGAAATACAGACTGTCAGAGTCAGAAGAGACCTTATGATGCAGAAGTTTAGAAGCAGAAAGAACTTATTAGCATGTTAAATTTAAAATGCACTTTAAAATGCACGAGTCAAATTTTACATGCAATTATCTTTTGAATTTTATTTGCACACTGAAATGTTTATGTTTAAGTTCGTAAAAATGTATTTAAAAAAGAATAGAAGAAACTTTAAAACACAGAATATTAGAAGTATGGACAGTTAGACCTAGAAGGGATCTTAAAAAATGTGACATTAATAGATAGAATGCCAGACTTGGGAGTCGGGAAGACTTGAGTTCAAATACTGCTTTTGAAACTTATTAACTATGTGACCATGGGGCTAACTTTGCTAATCTTCAGTTTTCTCATTTATAAAATGAACATAATATGTTATCTATAGTACTTACCTCACAGGGCTATGTGTGTGGCCCAAATGAGATAGTGCATATGGACATCTCTGTAAAACTTACGCGTACTATATAAATGCTAACAGTGAACTTGAGAACTAGAAGGAATCTTAGGAAACATCTATTCTAACTTCTTAATCTTAGGGATAAGGAAAGTAAAGCCCAGAGAGGGTAACGGAGAGGGTAATGTCAATTTTAAACTATCCTAAGAAGTTCCACGATATTTCTAATTGTTGGCCACTTAATACTGCTTTTTATTTAATGTCATAAGTAACCCTTTATAAATTATTCTGAATGAATGGAAATACTATTGAACTGCTTAACTTTTAAAAATATCACTGCTTTGCTCCAAGAGTCGCTCCTCAATTTATCACAAGTCTCTGTTTTCAGAAAACTTCAGTTGGTCTCATGCAATCAACAGTAAATCACAACAGAAGAATGAAGTTCAAATACCAGATTTTCCAAAGTGTTAAATAGATATGTTTATTCCTGAAACAAATGTATTATTATTTCATCTTAAGTGACAGCAAATCGTGGCTTTTATAAAAAAAAAACTGAAACCACTATACTCTACTTAGCAATTGACCCCTTGATATTTAGAGTTATTTGACCAACAAACTTAAACAATGAATCACAACTGTAGATAAACTAGTTTGATAACAACTACTGGTGCTATTCGTACAAGCTCAATTTTCCCCTGATTCACCATAGAAACTCTATGTCTTCATTTTAAATTAATCTGGCAAACACAAGTAGAAAAATCCTTAAAGATCCAAAGAAAAGAATCTTCATATAAAATGTACACTCAATGTCATACTTTAAACAAAACAGAAGTTATCATATAACAAGTCTCTTCTAATCCTCTTGAGGGAAACAGAGCGTGGCAGAATTAGGTATTAGCAGATGTATACAGAAGAATTACTTACTCATTCAGCTAGAAAGAAAGGGGACAGCAAAAAAAGCATAATTTAACTTATAATTTATGTTTACAAATATAATTTTTCAGGAATTACAGTATATTCTGCAGATCACTTGGTCTGGATCAACTTGCTATGTTATATCATAGAACTTGCCTGAAGGATGTTCACAATGTGTACAGTAATTAACACGTCATTAACACATTAACTAATACACATTCAACATCATCAATGTTAATAGCATAATAATTACTTTATTGCACAGAGTACCCCAGAGCACTTCTCAAAATAAAATTGAAAATGTGTATATGCAAAAATTCAGAAGGGAAGTCTGATCCTACTATAGAGTTATCAATAAACTTTTTTGTTATATATATAAAATGTTTTAATATGAGATACAATTAAATGCAGAGTCAACCCAAACTGGTATTCATACAGAAAGATTCTTTTTTAAAAAAAACACAAAGATAAACCTTATTTTCTGAAAGAAATAATAATGCATTAAAAATTCAATACCTGGCAAGTCAAATCTAGATACTCTCTGCAAAAGATAACCAACATTAATGAATAATACTGCAGAGAGAAAACAACACTGCCAGTATGACGAATTCTTTGAAGAAAAAAAAGTCTTTTCCCTGATATCCTGATAACACAAAACATTAAGAATAATGGTCACATCATTGATCATGAATGGGTTCAACTTTATGCAACTTTCAAGAATACACACACACACACAGTTGATACAAATTTATCAGTAAGAATCCACTCTCAATTTCACAGATTCTTCTTGCATACACCTGCTTGTTTATTCTTTCCTTTCCTCATTTGGGAAGCATTTCTAAAGCATCAACTGTGTATGTAACACTATACTAATATACCATATGGGGCAGTTGGTAGTGATAGAGGTAGACCTAGATGATAGAGGTAGACCTCTCTAATAAAAAGAAACATTCTGTCTATAATAATATTTCAGAAATAGATACTCTGCTCTTTCCAGAAAAGAGTATCAAAAAAAAAAGAGGTAAGCCAATCATGGAGCAAGAGTAAGAAATAAAAGATAACAGGAGTAGCAAGTTGATGCTGTTGTTTGTGGCTCAGTCATTTTAGTTGTATCTAACCCGTCATGACTCCAGTTGGGGTTTTCTTGCCAGAGATACTGGAGTGATTTGCCATTTTCTTCTCTAGCTCATTTTAAAGGAAACTGAGGAAAACAGGGTTAAGTGACACGCCCAGGATCACACAGCTAGTAAGCGTCTAAGGCCAAATTTGAACTCAGGTCTCCCTGATTCCAGGCCCAGCATTCTATCCCCTGTGCCATCTAGACTGCCACAGTAGTACATTAGAACCCCTAAAATGTTTTCCACAAAATAACCCGGAACAAGGCTTCTAACATATATGGTATTCTTCATAGGTTTGTAGAAAGATAATAAAGAGAATCACATAACATATGAGACTTCTCACTCAGATTTGAGGATAAGACATGAATTCTAGTCCAGGCTTTGCCACTAACTAGCTGGGTGACTTTGGGCAAGTTCCTTGACCTCTCTGAGCCTCAGTTTCATAAGATGTAAAATAAAGATGTTTTAGATTATCTATAAGGTCCCTTTCCATACCTGAAATTCAGTTCAATTCAATAAGTATTTATTAAACATGTTACTATGCTAGGCATTGAGGAAAAATAGACAAAAATGGAAAACTGTCTGTGTCCTTAAAGGAAGGAAATATCCTGGTCTAACATTCTATGTTCTAATGTTCCTTCCAGATCTAACATTCTGTGATCCTATGGTCCTGTTTTCACATCTGGTATGAGTGGAACTGATTGCTTTTGACTTCCGGGAAAAGGGAATATTTTACTACTTCTTTTTAAGCTATTGCCTAAGAAAGTTGAAAGAAAAAGTCAAAGTTCTGAGTGCTCCTGTTTTTAATTCTAGAATTTTCTTTTTTCAGTTCTAGAACACTGGAGAAATAACTAATTACAAAATACATTTTTTGGCAATCTATATTTTATTTGATGGGTGCTCTTGATGCTTAAAAGGTATACGATAACATTCAGAAAATTAGTATTAAGATATAAATATTATAGACACTTAGATGCCTATAACTAGAACAAGATTCATTTCCTTAAATTATAGCACTAGATAGGTAGTTGATTTGTTTAGGTAGAAAGCTACCTGCCTGTAGCAGCTGCACTGTGAATGAGTTGGAATGTCAGCAGCTTATCCTGGGGTCTTCAGTACCACATACAATTATGCCAGGGTCAACTGTGTTATACAGAGTGCCTCAAGTTTTAAACTGTCATTAGAATATTGTGGCCTGATTTTAACAATACAGCAGTGCTTCTAATGATCTTTAAGGTAATTCACTATTCAGACCTCAAGCAAAAGATGCAAATGGAGCACTGAAAGCTCCTTATTAAATACCCAGAGGCTACAGCGTTGAACAAGAAGTGGTCCAGGTCTTTTTAGAACATCCTAATTAGATGAACAGAGATACAGAAAAAATGCAAAACCAGGTCATGCAGCAAAAATGTGGTTTTTTTAAAGCATGCCAAACAACACCCTGTCCCATCCTTATTAAAACTGTCTACAATAAGAAGGTAGAATAAATCATGTCAAGTTCATTGTGGTATTTCCCCAAATTGAAGATTATGGTTAAAGTTAAGTTTTAAGTTTACTGCCAGGGAGAAGCCTAACTGATGATACAATACTATGAATAATACATTAAGCAAAAGCCCAATCTGAAATTAAATTTGCCTTGGGTTATCTCCCTTTACTATATATATTCAGAATTATTATGGTTTATAAATGAAAGCTAATATCAAGGTAATACTTTTGGGGTTTTACTCTTTAATAGTAGCCTGTGAAGACTTGCTACGCTAGTGCAAAAATAGTTCTGGTGGACATACCCTTATTTTCCTTTCTTTGTAAAAATACAAATTTTTATATAAATGAGAATATGCAAATATATTTAAAGGGAAAACATTAAACTTGTCATATGAAGAAAATATGAAGAATTTGCTTCAAATATAGTGCTCAAGAAGGCTTCTTTACTTTCTTCCTAAATCAGTTCTTGATCTAACCTTAACCTTGCATGAACTGCCCAGTTGTGTTCCGACACTTGAGGTACTCAATAAACATCTTTAAAAAAATAAGACATTATCAGTTTCACTTAAAGGAACTTTCCTCCCATGCACCTAACAAATGAGATGAACTGACAACACAATAAGAAAAGAAAATGAATAAAGGGACATAACATAAATGGACAGAATGTACATATATTAAATAAATCTACATATATTAATGTGTTGATTTTTTTTTAATAGGAGGAGCACTGCTTGCTGAGCTCAACACTTAATAATCAAAATCTTTTCTGCATTATGGAAGCACTTTTAAAAAACAATGAGTTGTGTATAATATAAACGAAAAAGAAAGCAAAGAGTTCTTTGTGTCAGACAACTTATGGCATTTCTCTAACCACTGAAAACAAGACTGGCAAAGGTTTATTTAGAGTTCATTTGTTTCCCACATATATTTGTATTTGCTGTTTTTTTAAATTGATTGCTACTGAATTTCCTCTTCTACTTTTAAGCAATTAAAATGCAAATATTTTCATCAACTTCCTGACTCAGTACTGGGAAACGAGAACACAAATTTAATGCAAATGAAAATGGTAAACCCTACAATCATGGTCTGTACCGTTCAAACACAACGGAATGGAAGGAGCCAAGGATTGGAAGTCAGGCAATGTAGCTTTGTCACTAGCTGTTTGATCTTGAAAAAGTCTCTTGTTACCTAGCAGCCTAGGTTGCCTCATCCCATAAATGGAAGGGTTGGATCTCTAGAGTCCCTCCCAATTCTAAAATTCTGTAATACTTGACTCTGGTGTTAGGACTCCTGAAATTAATGAGTCTAAACCATGACAAATGACTCAATGATTCTGAAGTATACTCTAATGTTCAAATGGCCTTCAAACTCATTTCATTTATTCTCCAAAGCAGACTTGAATTATTATTGCACAAAATCTCTTGAAATAAGTCGCCTTAAGTTGTGCAGGGGAACGATTAAAGTAACTGACAATAAAAGCCCCATACCTTGAGAATAGTGACTTCTAATTACATGGTACAATGGAAAGAGCACTGGCTTTGGGGTCACAAGATCTAGGTTTGAATTACAGCTCTGCTACTTACTATTTAGTAATATCACCTTGGACAAGCTACTTAGTTTCCTCCTCTGTAGTTTATATTTTAAAAGTCCCTTTCAAATCCAAATCCTATCAGAGTAAAGGCTTATTTAAACACCTTCAAACCCTGACTAAAAGGTCAGTCTCACCTATGAATCCACCTTTCCTAACTAAGAAATCATAAGTTCATGAAATTCTAGAGTCAGAAAGTAGTATGGAGAGAAGAGTGAACTCAGAATAGACACATGTGGGATGGAATTTCAGCTCTGACACTTAAGCCTCCTTTGTACTATCAATATCACAGTAATGTTGTGAGGAAAGTGCTTCATAAATACAGAGTCAGCAAGGAGAAACAATGGATATAGAGCACTGGACCTGGACTCAGGAAAACCGGAGTTCAAATTCAGTCTCAGACACTTACAACCTGTTAGACCTGGGCAAGTCATTTAACCTCTGTCTGCTTCAGGTTCCTGAAATGTAAATGGAGGATAATAAAAGTACCAACCCTACATCCCAAAGATTGTTGTGAGGATCAAATAAGAATATATGTAAAGTCCTTACACAGTGCCTACCATATAATAGGCACTAAATAAATATTTGTTTCCTTCCTTTATAAACCTTAAAGCTATATGGAATATGAGCTACTATTATGATGATTACAATCATTCAGTCTACCTCTCTCATTTAAGATATTTTTTTAAAAGGGCCTGTTTCATTAATTAATTTAGCATTGATGTGTGTCTTCACAAAAATAGTTATTAGCTAGTATGACTAAAACTTAAATGAATCATAAATTCCCATTCATGGTTAAAAGAATACAACTAATGTCATAAATATACTTTGTATAGTACTTTAAGATTTCCAAACCCCTTTGCTGACAACACCACTGTGAAGTCTGTAGTGCTAACTCCATTTTCCAGAAGAGGAATCTTTAGAGAGATGGGGTGACCTGCCCCTCAATGACACAGTGACGATTACAGTATGCCTATAAACTCAGGTCTCTTGACTCTTACGTCTAGCATTCAGTATTTATACCATAGTCTATAGTTACGGTTTTAAAAACAAAACCAAAATCTTGGTTACATATTTACATATTACATATTTACAAATTACATATTCTAAATTTCCATTTAAACTTTATCAATGGAAATTATGTTAACTGAAATGCATTACCAGTTAGTCATCTAGCATTAATTAAGTACCTATTATGTGCCATTTACTGTGCTGAGTCCTGAGGATACAAAGAAAGGTGAAACAAACAAAACTGTCTACACTCTCAAGAAGCTCAGAGTTTAATGGAGGAGACAAACATGTGAATGACTATGTACCAAGTAGACAAAGAGAGGATAATTCAAGGGTGGTCTCAGAGGGAAGGCACGAAAGGGGACTCGGAAAGGCTTCTGGAAAAAAAAGATGGACTTTAGTTTGGACTTGAAGGAAACCAGGGAGGCAGAAATGAGGAGGAAGAGAATTCTAGGCATGGATAGGACCTGCAATTAGGAGAGAGAATGTCTTATTTTAAGAAACCACAAGGAAGCCCATGCCCCTGACCCAGTCTATGCAGAAATATAGGTGCAAGAAGCCTGGAAAGGTAGGAAAGGACTTATGCAGGACTTTAAAGCTAAACAGAGGATTTTACATTTGATCCAGGAGGCAACCCTTTATTACATAGAGGGGAAATAAGGTCAGACTTGCTCTTCAGAGAGAACAATTTGCCAGCTAAGTGGAAGATCGATTGGAGCAGGAGAGACTTGAGGTTGAGAGACTAACCACAAGCTATTGCCATAGTTCAGGTGTGAGGAGATGAGAGCCTGCATTCAGTGTGGCAGCAGTGTGGGAGCATAAAAGGAGGCATATGTGAAAGATGTTATGGAGATAGAAACACCAGAAATTGACAACTGATTAGATATGGCAAATAAGAGTAAGGGACTGAGGATGAAACTTTGGTTGCAACTTTGGGTAAGTGGGGGGATGTAGTAACTTTCACAACACTGAGAAAGTTAGAGAAAAAGGAAGACTAGGAAGAAAGAGTGGGTAGAGATATTGAGTTCAGCTTTGGACATACTGAGTTTCAAATGTCTACAGACATCCATTTTAAGATGTCTAGCAAGCAGTGAGAGATCCAAGACTAGAGGTTAAGAGAAAAATCAGGGCTGGTCAAATACATCTGAAAATCATCCACATATACATAATAATTGAAACCATTAGAGTTAATAAGATCACCAAGTGATATAGTACAGAGAAAAAATAAGAGGGCCAGGATAGAACCTTGGAAGACTCCTATGGTTAGCAGGCATGACATGAATGAAGATTCAGAAAAGGAGACAGAAAAGGAGTAGTCAGATACACAGAGGGAGAACCAGGAGAGAGCAGTGTCATGAAAACCTAGAAAGAAGAGAGGATCAAGGAGAAGGTGACCAACAATATCAAAGGCTGCAGGGAGGTCAGAAGGATGGAAACTGAGAAAAGAACGTCAGAATTTTTGTGTTTACTTTTTTGCCGTCTGTACCAGTAAGCTGTTCCATCTGACTTACAGTTAAAACATACTGTATGTGTAGTGTCCCAATTAGAATGTGAGCTCTCTGACAGCAGGGACTGTCTTGCTTTTTTCTTTCTCTTTGTAACCTCATTGCTTTAATCAATAATTAATAATAAACACTTAATAAATGCTTTTTCATTCACTGAGTTTATGTTCATTTAATCTCAGCAATAACAATAGATATTTATACAGTATTGTAAAGTTTTCAAAATACTTTACATATGTTAACTCATTTGAATCTCGCAACAAACGTGTGAGATGTATACGACAGGTGTCATTAAACCTCTTTTACAGATGGAGAGATTGAAGCTCGGAGAGATTAAGGGGCTTACCTGTGGTCATACAGCTAGTAAGTATCAAAAGCAAGATCTGAACCCAAGTTTTCCTGACGTAGGTTCAATATTCCACTTCCTCTCTAAGTAATTTATAAATGCATATTGTGTATTTTAAGAGACTCTTTGGCAGAATGCTCTGCATCAACTTTTTTAAATAATATTTTATTTTTCCCCAATTACATGATGAAATAATTTTTTAACATTTGTGACTTTTTTTTTAAGTTCTGAGTTCCAAATTCTATCCCTCCTTCTTTCCCTCCCCTTTCTGACACAGAAAGTAATCTAACATAGGTTATACACTGAATAACTTTTTGATAGATAAAAGATAGGGGAAACATCCATTTCAGAAAGAACTGTACAAATGCTTGCTATATTCTATAATTCTTTCCCTATGAAACAGGGTGCCTTCAATTCTGATGCTCATCCATCTCAAGCTAGAATAGCAATTTCTTCAAAGAAATAATTTTATCAAATGCAAAATTGTGATTAAGTATAGATGTACAGTATGATGGAAAGAACACTGGATTTGAGGTCAAGAAACCTAGGTCCAAGCCCTTCACCAGACACATGACCTTAGCTAAGTCATATTACTTCTACAGATCTATGACTTCATCTGGAGAACAGGGAATTAGATAACTACAGCCTGACAGCTGATAGATCTATATACTTCTTTAAGTGGCATCTTCATCCAGTGACAGCATTAAGAAGCAACCCTGGGCCTGGGAGGCTAAGCTAACAGAGCACAACCTCTGACAATTTCTATTCAGTTAGAAAAGCTATGATCCTAGGGAAAGCAAATGTCTCTTTTCCATGACCCAGCCATTAACACAATGCAAGCCACTGACCTCCTTAAGGTCAAAGACCTTTGAACTAGGTATACCTAACACAATGCCTGATATTAATACGTACTTGATTGATGGACCAATTCCTGAAAACCATCTCACAAGATGTGAAAGAACTGAAATCTGCATTTGTGAAGGGAGCAACCAAACTTATGAAATCAAATTAAATCTGTGAAGACACACTCAGCACTTAAATGTCAAAATATGTCCTAAATTCTTCACATTTGGAAACACCCACACAACCAAAAATCAGTAGACATCTTAAAAAGCAAGGACAGGTATTAAGCTGATAGCTAGACAAATAGACTGAGACATATATATCTATATCTATCTATAGATAGATATAGATATATATACATACACACATACACACACCCACATATACTGAAAAGCAACTTAATTTTGACATTTATGGAGATAAAAATGGGTAAACAATGAGTACACATGTATACTTGTATGTGTCTCCAATGAAAAATATTTTCTCCAATAATGATAACTATACTTAAAAGAAGTTAACCTTCCTCCAAACCTATATATGTCTGTGTGGATTATATATGTTTTATGCGTAATTGAAAATGAATAACAATATATTAAGATGGCCCAAAGCTTTTGGCAAATTGTAGGAGGTAAACCTGAATATTTAAAACCAAAAGAAAAAGAGATTTAGTGGGGAAAGTGTAATAATTCTTTAAAATCAGAATCCTGAAATTTTAGAATAATACTCTTTAATTTGTACTTTGATTTTCTGTCAACTTAGAAATGTACACTAAATCACCGTATGTATATGATTCAAATATCTCTTTATAGAAAAATGTGTTTTTTTGGCTCATTTGGAAAGTTTTTTTCTTTAAGATTCTTTTTACAAATTAGAGTTTTGTTCAAATGAATGAATCTTGAATTTTACTTTAAGATTACTTAAGATTAAGATCTACTTAAGATTAAAATCATTTAAGACTATGCTACAACTACATAACACACTCTAATTCCAAAGCCAAAATGTAAAAGCATCATACCACCATGTAACATGAGTTTTACATACTGAAAATACATATGAAAAACAAAGTCTCTATATTAGTTTTGACAGAATACTGTAATTGAACAAGTTTAAAATGCATATAATTTCATACTTGCAAAAGCATTTGAATGTGCATTTAAGTTATTTAATCCTTTGCAAAACACAATGATGAAAAAGAATTTTTAATCACAGCTTTTATTTATAATTTCGTGAAATCAATAACAGACAGACCAGAAGTGAAATGGTTAACACACTAATTACAGTAATTAAGAGTTGCCAATTTAATTATAGCTGGGAATATTAATGCTCTAACATTTGTTAGAGTGGAGAAAACAAACCTTTACTACACAGACTTTGTTCACAAACATCTAATGGAGACCTCCTCCACTTCACTCTGGGCTTCTCTGCTGACATAACAGTAGCAGGTTCAGATTGAAGAACTTGTCAGCAATCAAGAAAGAGGAGGCTAATTAGCTTGCAGGTTAATGAGTGTGATGGCTCTTGACAGCATTTTGTTACAGCCTCTACTGTATTTAAACAATAAATGATTACTTATATACAGTTGACACAGTTTTTGTAATAGCCAAGTGCAGGTTTAGTTTCATTATGTTTAAGAACAATTTCTTTGTTTCAAAGATTTTTAAATATGTCAAATTTGCAAAATTACCATATCTTTGTGTTATTACAATATTCTAGAGACAATATGAGCATGAAAAAAGATGAGAATTTTTTTGGGTGATTAGGGAAATAATCAAGGTCAGCTTCCTACTCTGAAACTTCCTTAACTGTGTGATCAGGAGCAAATCACCTCACTTCTTTGTGCCTTGGTTTCCTCATTTGTAAAAGGAGAAAGATAATATTTCTGGTGTCTGGTTACCTATGGGAATTGTGAGGAAAGAATTTTGTAAATTAAAATTTGCTAATAGAGTTTATTAGAGTTAATATTATTCAATCAGTTCATTTTCATTTCATCAATATTTATTAAGTGCTTACTATATACCTGTATACACAGAGGAAGGCCCCATCAAGTTCAGTGGAACCTCTGTGGAAAATTTACGAGAGGATGTAGATAAGAATTCCATAGACGAAGATGGTTACAGGATAATAGAGTAAAATATTTCAAGCAGGAAGAGACTTTGTCATCTAGTTCAGTGGTGTCAAATTCAACTAGAAATGGAACCCTGAGTAAAGCATATTGACTTACAAAACTACAAATTCACATTACCTACGCTGCATTATATTTTTATTTATTTTTTGGTAAACATTTCCCAATCATATTTTAATCTGATTCAGCTGAACTTGGGGATATTGCAGGAGGTGAATCTGACACCTCAGTTTTAGTCCCATCCTCTTATTTTATAGATGAGTAAACTGAGGTCCAAAGAGTACTGGTGACTTACTCATGGTCACAGAGGTAGCAAACAGCAGGATCATGATCCAAATCCAGGTCCTTTGACTCCAAAATCCATTTATCTTCCCATTAAACCACACCACTTCTCTTTAAGAAAAATAACTTAAATCCTTATTTGGCTGTAATATTAAGTGTATTAAACTGCATGTACAGCAGAAAGAACACTGGTCCTGTAGTCAAAGGATGAGGGTTCAAATCCTGCCTCTGACACTACCTATATGACCTTGAGTAAATTATTTAGCCTCCTGGGGCCTTAGTTTCTCTGTCTATAAAATGACACAGTGGGAGTCAGTGGCCTCAGGGCCTCTGAGTTCCCTTCTGGTTTTAATTCTTGATCTTATGATCCTATGACTATTTTCAAATATTACTCGCAGTAAGAACCAATAAGAGTCCATGGCATCAATTCTGACTTCAAGGAATGTATAATCTAGAAAGAGGTATATGATATGTACATAAATAAGTATGAATGTGATAAAGAAACATGAGAGAGTCAAAATGCTTTGAAAAGTTTGAGGAAATAATCACTTTCATCTTGAAAGAATTAGAAAAAGCTTCATGGAAATGGTGGCACTTGATCTAGGCCTTGAAGGAGGTGAAGAACTTCAATAATTGTAGATTAAGAAGTATGATCCAAGAAGAGAAATGAAAGTGTAAAATGAGATAAATACTTAGTGATCCAGTCTGGCTAAGAATTGTGATTAAAATTTAAGGACAGAGGAAGTTAAAATAGTAGTAGTGATTGTTCTATAATAATCTAAATGTTTTACCTTCTTAATAAATAGTATGCAACAGCTTTTCATGAAAAATCCAAAATTGCCTTTACCTTGATTTTATTACTAGTTTTCTTTCTCCATGAAATAGGTATATAAGGTACACACAGAGGAATCTCTATGGTTACCTTTTAGGTTACCAGGGATTGGAAAACAGGTGGTGAATTAAGCAAATAGCTCTGTGGAGAGATGAACCCATTTCATCATCCAGTGGAGAAGGAAATAAGGGCATTTTATGACATCCTTTAATCCATATATTTAGTGATAGCAGATATTCCTGAATAAAAACACTAAGAAAAGGAAATAATGGTAATACTTAGAAGGTGGTTTTTTTGGTTCATTTTGAAAAGTATTAGGTATTCAAACTTTTGTAGCTTGATTTTTATTCACTCAAGCAGTAAATGATGTGTCTAGAATAACTAAGAATTAAAAGTGAACTTTTGTTATATGATAACAAGGGAAAGTTACTTTAATAGTCAATATTCCCTAGGAATTTGTACAAATAAGGAAAAAACACTTGCTGAGACTCATACAGCTTTCTAAATTATGTTGGCATGCATGGAAAAATTATTTGTATGTTATCTCCCTGATGCATGACAATCAAATAAAACTATAAAATAATCAAATTTCCACACAAAATATTTTTAATTGCACATTGTTTTGTGTTTAAGAACCCAAGAAACTGTATCAACTACAATTATGGTAGCTTTGTATCAATGAACTTTACCAGACCTGGGTAGATTTGGTGAGAAAAACTGTCTTGCAAAAAAGGTGTTATAATTATTAAAGGCTCTAGTTCCTATGAGGGCCTAAGTTTTTAAAACAAAAACATAAAGATTTATCTATTATTAATCCTGCTCTAGCTGTTTTCCTCGTTAGTAGTACTGTGAATTGTCAGTTCCTAGGAAAAATAAAACTAACTTTAAATATCAATGAAAAACCCACATGAATTAACTAAGTTAATCAAATATTAAAATTCTCTCTTCCTTACACTAAAACCAAGATACGAAAAGTTCTGTCTGTCTCTGCCACATGGCTATTCTTCTCCTTGAAGTTAATATTCCATACATTATCTTACTGTTTAGTTGTGTCAAAAAAAGAAATGAAAGCAACTATATATTCCATAGGTGTTTTTTCCAAAGCAAGTGAACATAGAACTCTTCAATTCCAAAGTTCACATTGTTGTATTAGATACTGATAAACATGCAAACACAAAATATTTTGATAAGCAAATTCTAGTTCAATTAACTCTCCAAGTATTGGTGTATGTATTTCTACTCAGGGCCATTTCAACAGGGGACCCAGTATCCAGGCAAAATCACAAACCTACTCTGCCTGCTCAAATGAGAATATTCCTCAGTCTGAAAAATTATTTATAGAGATTTTTTTTACTACCCTTGTATACTGCAATGTTATTTCCTTTCCCACACACTAGCAAAGTCCATTTTCACAACTGCTATAAAGCGGCATGTTCACAGCTAGTAAAACAACTCAATAAATAGCCTCGCACAGCTATAGCTGTCTCATATCCTTTCCTCAATAAAAACAGAGGTGAACTGCTTATTTTCAGCAGCACACTATAAGAAGACAGAAGCATTATGACTGCTCATACATTCTGACTATCATTTGCCACAAGCTATATCTGTCAGCATTAAATAAAGCTGCATTATAAATGTAAACAAAACACCCACATCTACAAAATGAGCTGTCCGCCCGCCATGGCTGTAGGCATGAATTGAACCCGCTTATTGACTCAGCTTGGTCTTTTTATTTATTCTTCTACAAAGACATGCATTTACTTTACCCTACAAGCATACTAGGTTTAGGGGAGGTAACTTGTCTCCTGTTCCAACAGAGAAAGGCAGGTGTTGACAAATGCATATCTTAATGGAAACAGCATTAGGTGGGCAAACATAGAACTATTATTTAGAATCTGATTTATTTTAAAAGGTTATCCTAGATCAAAACACTAAATCATAAATAGTTCGTATGATCAGTCTATTGAATTTATATTTATGAACAAGAGCAGGTAGCTTGCTTCTATGAAAACAGCAATATTTGTGAAGAAATTCAAAAGTCAGATGATCTAGAATTAATAATAAAAAGGAGTAAGAGGTACTCATACAGTTGACCTGACTGCCATGGATAGTCACCGATTCAGTCATACTTATAAGTGCAGGTAGGAATAGAGACTGAGAGATTATTTTTAAAAGTGCCTAACTTCAAATCAGATGATCAGGGGAAAATTTTTTTTAGCAAATTAAATATATATCAAAATATGACAGCTATTTTTTTAAAAAAAGTTGTTTCACATTTATTTCAATTAGGTCTTGGCAGATATAAAGGTAGAAAGAAGTGCAAAAATGTGTGAGCTAATTAAACATGAGGTTGTGAAGTACAGCGTAAGGAGCATGTGACTTGCAGTCAAAAAAACTGGATTTGAACCATAGATCTGACCCTTGTCACTTGTGTGACAAGTAATAATATTCACTCTAACTACCTCATAGGTCTGCTTCTGTGAGGAAAATACTTTGCAAGCCTTAAAGAACTATAGATATGGAAAATATGTTTTCCTCATGGATTTTAGAAGTTTTTGAAAACTTGATAAATGATTCTTAACCTTTTTTACAAGATTAAAGTTAAAACTCTCTTTAAAGAGAAAAGGGCATTTTATATATAATGGCAGGAGAATATTTACATAGTGATTTAAGTTTATTATCCAGTAATTTATATGCATTATCTCATTTGAACCTCACAACAACCTTTTCAGATAAGTATTACTTCTTTTTTCAAAGATGAGGGAACTAAGACTCAGGTTAAGTGACATGCTCAAGGTCACTCTACTAAGCTATAATGGGCACTGTTCTCTATTGTCATATAGGAGAATAATATGTCTGTTTCCTCATCTGTGAAATGAGGGAGTTAGACTTGATCTTAAAAACTGGTTTTAGTTCTAATATTCTCTGTTCTGAGGTCCTGTACAATTCTAGCGCTCTATAACTGCAGTTCTAAGTAGGTACTCCTGATAAGGGGAGATACAATGTGTAAACAACAAGACTCTTGTGACCCTTGAATTCCTCACCCTGTCTACAGCTTTAACAATGATCTAGCAGACTTGATGCATGTCAGGACTGGAGTCTATTCCCAGGCTAGTTCTGAGAAAGACCATCATCATACTAAATTATGACAAATGGAGGCGTATTTTTAAACATATTCATTACAGACAAAGCCAATGTATATAAGTAACCAAAACAAGCATATTATATTGAAAGTGAAACATAGTACTACTTCATCAAACAACTCTTTTACGTCTAGGGCACCCAAGCAATTTTTCAATTAATTTTTTCCAATTAATTGATGGATTATTTTAGCATCTTGTAAAGAGTCATAGAAATAGATGAAAAATAAGCAAAGGTGTCCTGAGACCACTGAAACTTCATTTCCTTATGACATACGGCCAAGATGGAGCACAAACTTGGTACTCCAAAATGCCTCAGTCTTTACCTGTTGATTGACCACAATACTATCAGGTTTGATATTTTACAGCTAAATTCCTAATGATTAAAAAGTTGGCCGTAATTGGTGAGTTATTTTATAAGCAAGGAATACTCCACCATCCAGTAAGTTAAAATATCAATACCGGGTCACAACTTTTTATTACAGAGGACATTCCCTACAAAAGAAAAGGTGCTGCCCATTGCTTTATGGTATGCTTTATTCCTTAGGTAGATATTATTCTTGCTTTTCTCTGCTAAGGTAAGCTTGCTAACAAGGAACTGTAAGACTGCTTACAGCTGCTAAACACTGAGGAGGCTGCGTTGTTGTTTATGGTGTTTACAGAACAGGAAAAGCCGTACAAAGAAACAGCACAGAGTAATTAATGTATTGTAGTGCAGTAATTTCCACTTTCTACCTCTATTTAAATAAAATACAGCTCAGCAAGACCAGCTTAAATCAAGGGGAGCCACAGGGGAGCACAGCTAGGCAAAAGACATTAAAGCCAGAACCAAACCCCTTCTTCACCCAAGCTACTATTATTATTACTTGTGCAAAGCAAATATTCAGCCTCCAACCCTAAATCATTTCAATTCCTATTTCCAAGTATAATTTAATCTTTTTCAGCGACACTTGATGCTTACTTCATCACAGCATAATGACAGATTAAAAAGTTGTTGAATTAAATATTAAAGAGGACTTCAGGCAGTTCTGCATTTTTAAGGAATAACACAGATTGGAGATGAAATGAGCAGCCCAAATGCATATTTTATACCAAAAGGAAAGAATACATATATTTTTCCTTCAGGCCACCTACTTTGTAATAAAACACAGGGCAGGTTTTTATTTAGTGGATAAAAATGTGAAATAGTATTATAAGATTCATTTCACTATGATGTCAAAGTTAATGACACCATATAAGAATGCAATTTTTACTAAAAAATTTATTTAAATAATTTTCCACGTGTGTGCATGTGTATCAAAATTTACAACTTCATTCATTAAAACTAAACTAAATTGACTTACATGTGGACTAGAGTGTCAAATGCACAAACCACAATGCAAATATCATTTAGTATAAATTGTTCTAGAGGGGGAAAAATGTTATCGGCCATGCATGCAAATATAACTCCAACTGAAATGCAATTTGGGGCTTGCCAGACTAAAATTCAGAAGCTCCCATTAGTTCAAATTGACATGAATTAAAATACTCACATTTTAGTATACTTTGATGTTTAAGTACAAAAGGATCTGTGAGTATAACACTTCATTCAAATGAGAACATCTTCCCTTGTGTTGAAATATGTAGAGAATATATAATTATAACATAAGTGTGATAACATTATCTAACATTTACATACCACTTCAATGTTTGAAAAGCACTTTTTATTATATCATTTGATTTTAGGAGAATCCTGTGAGAAAAATGCTAATATTATTCCCATTTTACAGATGAGGAAACTGATGCTGAGAAAGAATGCCTAATATCACAGAGCTAGTACATATTGGAAGTGGGATTCAAATTCAGGTCTTCCTGATTCTAAATCTAGTACTCTACCTATACCAAGTTGCCTCTTTTATCTAGATTTTTAAAAAAAATCTTAAAGGTTCAGAAATAAAAATTATAGCATTTCTTTGTGTATATGCAGGTATATATGTATGCCAAATATAAATGTGATATGTGGGAAATTTTTCTGAGCATTTTAAACAAATACAACCATAGATGACATTCATTTTTCAAAGTATATTTTATGGGCTATGAAGTGCAGTCATTCATATTGATATGTTTAAAGTAATTAGAAGTGTGTTGGGTTTTTATTTGTTCATTTTCATACATAACAGATGGATCTTATCACAGGCCAAGAAAGCAATTAACATTTGACTAAGAAAGCAAAGGACAAAACATAAGTACAAACCACATAAGGAATATCTTTAAAACTAATTATCACAGGGTTTAGTGTTGCATGTCAATAATTCCAGGCACCAGGGAAGCTGAGGCTGATGGATCTCTTGTACTCAGGACTTCCAGCATACAGTGGACTGTGGTAATCAGATGTCCACACTAAGTTCAGCATTAATGTGGGTAAAGCGGCAAACTCCCAGGGTGGAAGAGAGGGAGATCAGGATGCCTCAAGAATAGGAAAACTGTTTTCAGTGGGAGGTCCAAAGTTCTCATGCTGATCAGTAGAGGAGTCAGGCCCATTAGCAGTCCCTAAACTTTGAGACTTCTTGGAGATCCAGTTTTTTAAAAAAATTAATTGGGATATCTTCTATACATTAAAAATTATAAATAAACATATCAGCATAGATTTGATCAAAGATGATTTAATTCCTTTTGGAAATAATTTGAATGGGATTATTTGGCTACAGCATAATGAGACAATTTTGACCTGCTGCTCATGAAGCTCAGTCTTTCATTTTCAAGAGAAATATAAAATGCAAATACAAACTCTTGTATTTAATGTTAATGAAATGATATTTTCAACATTTTGTGTTCCCTTTTTCTTGCTGGAGAATGTACTTGCATAAATTACTGTCTTCCTACAAATACAAGGTTAAAGTCCTCTCACAATTTTTCACATAAACTTGTCCATGTACAAAAATTGTATAAAACCTTTAGCAAAATTTTTGCATATGACAAAAAGTAAGGTGGAAATAACAGTTCTATTACCTCTCATCTTGGATATGATCAACAGGCCAATAGGGAATGGATAGAAGGGGGAAGGAACTACTAATGACAAAAAATACAAGTCTTTATTTCAGTATTAGGATCCTAAAATTTACAGCTGAAAGCAACTTTAGAAGTCATCTACTTCAACTCTCTCCTTTTTACAGATGAGAATATGGAAGCTCAGAGAGAAATGACCTACCAGGCTCATATACCTAAAGAGTAACAAAGTTGGTATTCAAAAGCAGATCTTCAGATTTTAAATCTACTACTCTTTTACCACACCACAATCAAAAGTTTTGAAGTTTAAAGAGTCGGAATTTGCCCAAGGTCAGATAGCTAGTAAGTGGCAAGGCAGTCAGTCAACAAGCATTTATTTAAGTACTGACAATGTTCCTGTCACTATGCAGGAACTTGAACCAAAGTCTTCTTCCTCCTTCAAAAATCTAAAATCCTATGGAGAGCTAGAATCTATAGGGTCTTTGAATATTTTCCATGCTGCAGAGGCATAGAAGCATCTGGTGGTGCAGCAGTGGATCCAGAATCAGGGCATCATCAGTTGAAATATAGCCTGAGATATTTGAATAACTGTGTGATCCTGGGCAAGTCACTTAACCTCTGTTTACCTCAATTTCCTCAGCTGCAAAGTGGGGTTTAAAACAACACAACCTCACAGGGTTATTGTGAAGATCAAATGAAAAAATATTTGTAAAAATCACTAAGTACAGTGTCTGGCACGTAGTAGGTGCTCTGTAAATGCTTCTTCCCTCTCCTTCCCTTCTCCAGCAATAAAGAGGTAATGTGACAAAGAAAAGAGCATGGGAACTGGAATAAAACTCCTTCTGGTTCTGACAAACAGGCAGGCTACTTAACCTCTGAGCCTTAGTCTTCCCATCTATAAAATCAGAATTAACAAAACTTCCAAATTAAAAGTTAGTGTGAAACAATACAAAATGGGAGCTGTGATGACACTTATTCTTAATGGAGAATATAAGACATAGGACAAAGCTATAGCATGCAAATCTATATTCCAACTACAACAAAACATTTTCCTCCCTGCCAATTAAGGTTTTCAAGAAAATCTTCTCAGGGTTGACTCAGTTTTTGATGGATTTTATCAAAATAGAACTTGAAAATACTAATTGGCAATGAAAAGAAATTTTTAAAAATTAACACCAAAATAGGATATGGCTTGAGATTACAATGAGAGAAAGCTCTCTTTCCCAAACCAATTGCCTTAAGATTTTCACTGCATTTTTCATTATAAATGAATAAAAAAGCATTTATTAAGCACTTACTATGTACAAACATTGTGCTAAGTGCTAAGGATACAAATAGAAAGGTAGGATCATCCTTGTTCTTAAGGAGTTCACATTCTAATAGAAGGAGATAACATACATAGGAGTTTTCACCTATAAGTCAGATGGAAAGACTATATTCTTCAGGGTGCAGCAGCAATGAAGATCATAATGCATCTTTTTAAATGTTATTTCTACTGATAAATGTGCATTTTCTGATATTTGACAATTTTTTGAAGGTGCCAAGGATTTTGGTGGCAATAAGTTTCTGGGTGAAAAACAGTGATTGCTCGGGAGATAAGAGCTTTAAAATCTGCAGATGCCAGATAGCATCTCCATAAGGGTTGGTTCCCTGGTTGATAGATGTGGGGGCTGGTATGAAAGCAGAGCCAGTGGTCTGGAGTGACCTGTTATTCTGTAAGTGTCACTATATAGCCTACTTATATTTCTAGGATAGTTTTTACTTCTAGCACATTTCCTTCAGCTGTCCATTTTCGTCTATCAGCACCCACTTCTATTCCCTCCACATCCTCAATAAAACACTTCAGTACCATCTGCCTAAACTACTGCAAAGGCATCTTTAAAGGCTTTCCAGTCTTTGTTTTTTTTCCCTCTCCAATTAACAAACATTTATATAAGGTTTGCAGAACACTTTCTTCACATTACTCTGTGAGTTAGGGAATGCAAGGACAATTATTCCCATTTTACAGATGAGGAAACAGACTGAGAGGCTAAGTGATTTTTCCATAGTCACATGTCTAGTAAGTATCCAAGAAGGAATATGAACCTCAAACTGAAGTCAAGCTGATATACTATGCCATAGTAGATATACTAATGTATGTAACATATATGATAACATAGTTGATATACTATGCCATGCTGCCTATCTTATTTACCATCTATACTACTGCCAGGAAAAAAAAACAAAAAAAATAATTTAAAAAAGCCCTTTTGTATGCATGACTCTAGCCATGTCATTCTTTTACTCAAAACCCTGAAATGGTCATTTCCCATCCCAAAAAGTCTTCTTTTGCTTCCACAATATGATGACACACCTAGTTTTCTAGTCTTATTTCATATTGTTTCACACTTCAAAATCAACTCTCTCTAACACCAAACATATCCTATTCTTCATTGCTCCTGGATTTTTATAATTCTGTCTGCTATGACAAGAATGCTCTCCTACCTCCCATCACCACATCTTCTAAACTAAAACACAACTCAAATGCTAAGAGTAATATGCTACCACTTCTAGGAAACTGTGCCTGATTTCCTTGGTCAATAATTACCTTCCCTATTGGATTTTGTTTGGAAATTCTCTTATGCTCTTATCATGTAATACTATGTATTAGTTATCTCTGTGCTTTATCCAAACTATGTTATAGTTATCTGTTTTTATTAATAGATTATCAACTCCAGGAGAGCAGGAATCATATCTTATTTAAACTTTAGATTATCAAAATTTTCTATCTCCTCAGTCCCTGGGTGAAAGCTCAATAAATGAAAGGTGCTTAATGTTTGCTGAATGAGTGAATAACTATGACTATGGCTCTACATGCCCAATGAGAAGTTAGTTACTTGCTTGTGATCATTGCAAAGATGACTTTTCTTTGTTACACCCTTTTTGCACTGACTGTCATACCAATAAGCAATTGAAAATAATCTCCCCCCTATACTATCTGTAAAGGCAACAACCTGAAGGAATGTGTGGATTTTGAAGCAAAATAAATGTTAATTCTGTGGGAAAACATGGTAAAGTGCAAAGAAGGATTATTCATTTTTAAGAAATTTTAAATAACTTTTAGTATCTTTACATACATGATCATTTGATCCTTAAAACAACTGCACAGTAAGTGCCACAGACAGCATTATTCTCATTTTATGGACAAGGAAACTGAGGCTCTATGAGGTTAGTTGCTTTCCCTTGAGGACACTGCTATTAAATATTGGAGGTGGGACTTGAATTCAGGCCCCTTCTCGCTAGTCTTATGTTCTTTTCACTGTATATACCTTTCTTGACCCAAGTCCTAACGGGAACATTCATATGTAAAACTACATAGAATGAATGTAAGGGTGAGAATGGACCTCAGAACATAAAGGGCAGTTGGAGAGAGAGGAGGTGCACCAGGGACCCGGGACAGGAAGCTCCTTCCATTGTTCTCCTTCCCTCCTCCCCTTTCTCCACTGCTCTGCCGAAGGGCCCTTCTAGCCCCTGCCATGTAAATGAACTTTAATGTTCTTCCCTCGCCTTCATTTGGAGGGTTCTCATTTACTACCTCTCCTGGTGACAGGGAATGTTACCGCACCAGTCCTGACTGCATAATTAATGCCAATGCAGCAGCAGCCTCTGTGTCATGTGTGGGGCTCTTTCGGTTTACTTTTGTGCGACACTTAGCCAGGAATATTAACTAGAGAAAGCAGCGTCACAACAGGGGTGGGAAATCAGCCTGTCAGAGACTCATTCCAAATGCCACTGAAAGGGGGGTGCCTTCAAGATTGTTTCATCAAGGTGATTGAGAACAAAAACTACTGAGAAAAATTCAAGCTTACATTTGAGCTCCTGCACATCCATTATTTATAGCTAAACCTGGTATGAACATATTCCTCACTTGCATTTTTATGAAGAACCACATGCATGTGCCAGAGTAAGCTCACAGGTATACACGTGTGTAGTCCATAATTACACATGTATGCATCTTTAAGAAAAAAATTCCCAGTTTGGGAGAAATTAAAAGGACAATATGGGAGAGTTGTTTGTTCAAAGGATTTGTTGAAGAATGGCACAGACTTGCTCCTCCAGAAGGGTTAATGAGCTGCCCAAAATACATGATTCTTCTCATATTCTGATTTTACTGAAAATAATGAAGAATTTCACAAGTGCCAAAAAGTAGAGTTTCAATGAAACGTGGAAATGTGAAACATCCAAAGATTTTTTAATTATCACCATCTCCCCTCCATTTCAAACAATTTTTAAAACATTTCATCATCAGGGTAATGTAAAAAAAAAAAAGAATGCTAGAACTGGGTCTGAGTCCTTTCTTGCCACTTATTGGACTTGTGACTTTGTCCAAGTCACAGCATTTAAAGCTGATAGAGGCCTTACATTGTGATCTAGTCCAACATTCTCATTTTACAGATGAGGGCTGTGAAGTTCAAAGAGAAATCCCTTGCCCAACATCACAAAGATAGAAAATATGGTAGCAAAAATAGGACTCTAACCAAGGTCCTCTGATTCCAAATCCAATGTTCTTTTCACTAGATCATAATGCCTGTCAGATTAAGGCACAATAACCTAAGAACTCTGATGTTAGAATGACATTTCCCTCATCACAGTCCTGTGAAGTAGAAAGCAAATTTTTTTTTCCATTTTATAGATGAGGAAAGATAGTATCTTTACCTCTTGTCTCACCAATTATTTTAAGGAGCTTAAAAATACATATAACACACTGTGGAAAGCTTAAAATATTGTGTAAATACTATTACTAGAATTATCATTACTTAATAATAAAGAACTGGTTTATTTTTCTGTCTTCATGAAAACTGGTATTTATACAAACAACACTTCAGAGTCTACAAAGTACTTTCCTCAATCTGAAACAAAATACTGCTAAAAAATATTTCACTACTTAAGCTAACTAATAGTTAAAGGATGTTTCGTTTTAAAAAATTTTCTAAAATACTTCTTTAGTCTGATATGTGTATATTTAGTGATGCAGAAAATCTCATATTGGATGCATCTTCTCTTCTAGATAACTGTAAAAGGAATGTCCAAGCTATTTAACCAATGACAAAGAACTGCGACTCAGACTAAATTAGAATCCAGATCCCACTTTAATTTTTCAAAGAATATTTTGGTCTACCCTTAAATTACAAAATTAGATAATTTATTGTATAATATGAAATATTAATATATTGTGATTTATTTACTCACAAAAATGGGTTTATTAACCTAAGCATAAATTAGTAAATAAATCTTAGAATCTGTTTTTAAAATGAGTAGAGAATGAAATTTAAAATCTAGCTATAACTTAGCTATTATAACTGAACATAGTTAAAGTGGAACCAATCACAATTACAGGAGAAAAAAAAGCAAATGAGGGAAAGATAAAAATAAATTTCAACAAAGAAACGTGAATTTTGTTTCAAATCTCAGCAACTGAAATGTTAGCTACTGAAGTGTTAATAAAAAGAAGAAACCCTTACAAATGAATAGTGGAATATTGGGTTTTTATGCCCCAGAAATAATGTTCCTGAGTTAGTGTTTATTTCTGGAAAAGGCATATTTGTCAGCTCTCATATAGTCCAGTGACTTGATCCTAAATGTATGTGAAGAATTCCTCCATATAAAGGGGTCAAATGTAGGCCATTGGATAACCTTACACATCTCTAACTATTAAATGATTGAGAAGTATACCACCTGCATATCCTTACTGACTTAATCAAATATATGTACAATAACTGAAAATACTTCTTATACCCTCAACGTACTACACAGTTGGATAGATCAAAATGAACATGCCAGTCAGAAGGTTTATTTTATCCAGGAAGCAGTCACCAGACCATTATTACAAATTAAAGGCATTACATCCAAGTCATTTTTAATCTAAAAATGAATAACGTTCCTTGCATATTAAGTCAGTTTCCTCACAGAAGTAAATGCATATATTCCTTCAGCATCCTTTAATTCTGTCACTAGGGGTAGTAGAAGGAGATTACTTTCAACTATAACTCAAAATTCACCTCAAATTTGGGTTTATCTTTCTAGTATATAATAAAATTAGGATACACAAAGAGGGAAAAATATATTAAAAATAAATCCACCACCACTCATAAATGTTTCACAATAATCTGCTTCTCAAATATTTCCACAAAAATCCTCACTGGCATTCCATAGCTAATCATTTCTATGTTAACAAATACAATGTTCAATATAGGTGACCTGCCCTCTGAATGCAAATAAAATTCCCTTTTCTTTCTGCTGATTAGCAATAACAAAATTATACTTGTTCTTTCTGAAGCTCACTCTTTACTTTTAACTACTTAAAATACCACATATTAAAATATTCCTTTTGATATATTACTAAGAGGGAATTACATTTTAGGAGTAGTATAACTGAGCTATAAACTCAAAAGTCCCTTGTGATTCTAGTGTGAAACGTGCAGCTCATTGATTTTGTTCTTGATAGTACGCTCTGAAACTAGCGAACATGCTGACCTTGTGTGTAAAGGCAGAATAGTGCGTATGCAACATAAAGTGGAAAAACCTTTTTTAAATGACTGGTTAAAACAGTAAACTGCAAAACCTTAACATACAGACACGCATTCCATAGTCTTATTTAACACTGGCAACCACAATTTAACAAGCTATTCTAACAAATGATTAGCATGGTGTGTGCTTTTCTTTAGGCATCAATTATGACACAGGGTAATGCAGGGCACAACTTAAGTGTCAAATTACAATATGCTGCACAAAACCACTTTACAACAAAGCTATCTGTTGGCTTAGCAATTACTACAGTGCACACTGCTTTTCATGAAAGAACTTGGTCAGAGCAGTTTATGAGAGGTATTGTTTCTGTTTATATATTTATAGTATAAAGAATTAGTTGACAGTTTCATAAAATCTCATATTTAACCTTTAATAAAATGTGCCAAGTAATTTTCTGTTGGCTATTTTCAACAGTTCAGTGCATCAGAGATGGTTTTCATCTTTTTCTTTTTTATTTAAAAAGACTCATCAGTATTATTTGATAAAAGTAAAAATCTTAAGATATAACTAGCATATTTTCAAAAAGAGAACTAAGAAGAAAGTGTTCTCCATCAATGCAACATTATGCAATTGACCATACTGTATATTAATTTTATGTGAAGAAATATTATACTTTAAATATTTGAAGAGCTGAACTACTGAAATATCAAATTCTTAAAATCAAAAATCTGTAGGAAGGGATATATGTAGATGTATCTGTAAAAATAAACAAGCACCATTTTATCAGGAAATCTTATTCCAGTTGGAATTTCCATGTGACAAATCACAGTTTCAAATAATTAACCCATTAATGCTAAAAATGAATCAAAGTTTTTATCTGTCTTAATTGCTGGATTGGCCATTAATTCCTAAAACTCTTATGTGAATAAATACTTAATGAGAAAAGGGAAAAAATACACAAAACACTTTTTAAGCTATTTTTTCTGTTCTACTGCTGTCCTTTTTCTCCAGCATTTGCCTAAAGCCTCTCAGTAAATTACACTCCCAGTAAATGACTGTAATTTACCCGTTGAATTCCCTTGTTCAGGAAAAGCACAAAAACACATTCCAGCATTTCCACAGCTCAAATTTACCATTCGGGATGTCAAGAGCAATCCATGGGCAGTAATTTGAAACTGTTTGAACCTTCAAATGAAGGAAATTAGAAATGTTTTGAGAGCTAAGATTTCCAGTAAAGAGATAAAACCTTATAAAAATCTGTAAATGTTCAGTCTCCTTCCTCCCTCCAACTCTTACTTCCCCCCCACCCCCAAGTAGAGACAGAAGACTAAATATATTATTTCACTCTAGATGTTGAGGTAGGCTAGAGAACACAAGATTAATAACAGAAGTCAAATAAAAATTTACCAGGTTGAGCTATTTTTAAAACAATATTAATAAAAAATACTAATGCGTTTCATGCTAAAATCCTTCCCAGTACAACAGCATACTAAACTGTCACAGTTCTGCTGCCAATTGCACTTGAAATTAACCTACCTGAACAGTTACTCAAATTACCTCCTCCAATGTAACTTAGGAAGGCAAAATTCTCAGTGTTCAAGCCTCAAAGATGGCCAGTATTCACTACTAACATTCTTTGCATGGACAATCCCGAATATCAATTTGCCAAGTTTTAATAGAGAGGAAGAAAATTCTACAAAGATTTAAACAGTAATCCAAGTCAGTGTTGTACTCTGTTAGGGAATTTAGCACAGTCTGAAGTATAGAACAAACAACTATAATAATTCCCAGCAAACACTTTGTTACTGTTATTTTACATTTTTTAAAACCCTACAAATACACATGCAAATACACACACACATACACACACACACATGTCCTACATTTAAGGACACTCAATAACCAAAACAGCCTATTTCACTGTCTAAAGGCAGGTTTTCATACAGCAAAATGGTTATAAATCCTCATTATCCTAAATAAAATTACAGCACTTTAAACATTTCCAGGGAGAACATTCTCTCTTCTAAACAACTACCTTAGCGAGTAATAGGAAGCAATATGGTTGCACTTGAGTCACAGTTGGGAGCCTTTTTAAACTGTCGCCCTGCTAGCAAACCGATTCTACATATTAAAATGAATGCATTGCTTATTTCAAGGGAGGGGGGAATCATTTATAAAATCAAGACCATTATTAAACCACTATGACTTATTTCCATTTAAAGGTGGCTCCAAAAGGGAGGAACCTATGATTGAACAAATACCTTGGCTTCTTCATCCTAATATGTCTAAGTGCAAAAAGATTATTGAAAGCCTTGAAGTTCTTTACATTTCCAATTAGAAAAGAAATCTTAAGGATTTTTTGTTGAAAATTTAGGAGAAAAATCACAATCCAAATAAACACTCATAGACTTATAAAAACTATCAAAGCTGGGAGAAAACTTCCCATTGTATACTTAATGTAATCTCCTTCTTTAAAATGAACTCTGAAGTATTTACAATAGTCTCCAAGCAAATTACATAAAAACCTAAAAATATATTAACTTTAGACTGTATCTGGCAGGATCCTTTTTTTCAGTGGTTGATTAAATAAAACCCTAGCTCTTGCTATGTCACCTATTCATCTGGATAGATTGTAGCATATTCCTTCTTTGAGTAAGTTTAATCAGGGACCTAAATTAGATGTGTAAGCCCAGCCTCCTCAGCCACACTGATTTTCAGAAATAAATTATTTGAACTTTATAATTTGATAGGAACATCAAACCATGCTTATCATATCCTTAATACAATATTCCAGGTCTAGGGTTGGAGCTACTCTCATTCATACAACTTCCACACTTGTTTCTTCTATCTAGGAATGCATGGTTCCTACATCTACTTGATTTTTAAAACTTTTCATAGAAATAGAGGAAAATGTTTACTACACCAAAGCTAAAGACAATGAGCACCTTTATGGTAATTTGACAATAATTTAATTCTCTATGGAAAGTTTTCTTTCAAAATAGCTCACATGTTTTAAATGAACCATTTAAACACACATTAACATCTTAGTCATAGATATCGAAATACTGCAGGGTTACCAAAATTCAAATTGGGAATAGTAGGGATGGCTATAATGAAACATATCTGTAAAAAAATAATCAGCTTCTATGATAAGATACTAACCAAGAAGAGGGTCAAACAGTGGCTGATTGGCAACCTCAGCTGGCCCAAACGTTAGGTTCTCTGAAACTGCAAGCACATATCCAGTTCAATAGATATGTCTTTGTACCCTATACTAATAGCATAAAATGGAAAAGGAAACTAATAATAAAGTAATTAACTCCTCAACCAAGAAACTATCTGTTGAGCTGCTATTTTTTTTGACTGAAAATTTCTCAGTTAATTTCAAGTCAATTACATTATCTTTTTCCATAATTGCAAACCTGGATGAATTATTTCTAAAAGTTGCATCATGGTTCATGCCAATAGAACCTATGAAGGCATAAAAGCTCCAGCTTCTAATGTCACTGTTATCAAGCCAAAAACAATTATATCCATTTGAGTTATGGCAACCAATAAACTTAGATAATCACCATATGCAATACAACATTTTGGCACTTGAACTTAAAACTCTTGTAGACAACTATAGATTGCAGCTAATGCTGAGTGCTCTTGTCCTACCCAAGGCTGCCAATAGAAATGCCAAACCCGCTGAATACTGCTCATCCTAGTAATGTTGTCAGTAAATGGCACATTCACACAGCCCCCAATCCTCTCTTCCCAGGCATGGTCTTCTCCAGCTGCAGCTTAATTTCCTGTGACTTGCCTAATTACTGTAATTAAGGATTAATTGCCATTAATTATTCACACATAAGCTCATCGCAAATCATGGGGTAAATGTCTTATGAAAGCTGCCATACAAGCCATGTATAAACACACTGGGATGCTTCAGGCGGGCGAATCTATCACTCAGCCCTCAAGCAAATCTCTGTGCTTCTTACAAAAACAGCCATAACTCTCTGAAACTCGACAGTCTTTTCAGGTAAGCATTAGGTTACAAAGCATGTTTTCCTGTGGAAGCCACAACAGTTTTATTAGTACTATAAATGCTGTTTTATCTTTCCAACTGCTATTTTTATGTTTCCATTTTTATTCTACAGTGCTCAGTTTAGGACAACCACTTGCTCTGAGGAGGAATGTTTGCAGTTGTGACTCTCCGCTGCCCCCCCTCACAGTTTGAGGTGGTTCCATGTGGTTTACAACATATGACCATGGAAGCAGGATCAGCATGCTACACTGCTCCCCACCCACCAAATCAACTCTGTGATAAGCTTCATGGTTAAGATAGAAACCATTTGATTTTTTTCAAAATTCACACCAGCTTCTCCTGATATAAAAAATCTACAGTATAAATTCAGTTATCTTCCACAAACCAACAGGGCAGTTGGCCTATCCAGAAATGTGCACATTATCAAATGACAAAAATAACTGGAAATTATAATGAACCCAAATTAACGGCATATAGAATGAATTGCTATTTAGATCAGGCAGATCTCCCCTTTCTTCTGGAATTGTTTGGCATTTTTACAAATTTTCATTGTTACACACTATACTTACCATATGGAACTATATTTGTCAAACTACTTTAAAAAAAATGATCATTTCTTCCAGGAGCTCCCAATGGATGCTAAGCTGCCCAAGGGTTAAGGTCCCCTTTATTAGAAAAATATATTTCTGATAGCTAATCCTTGTCACTTCAAAAGTATACTCTGAGTGGTATAAAACTGTGAAAATGTAACTTAATAGAATAAACTATCAGATGCTGTGCTCAAGAAGGTACTGTATCAATACTATGCATTATTGCTGAAAGACTGCCCTAGGAAATTTAAGTATAAGTAGGCAGAATGTTGTTCTAATTGTTATGTTAGTACCTTCTGCAGCAAATTAATGCATGAAACATTTTCATTTTGGTACATAAGTTTGTGTGTGTCTGAGTTAAACATTTATGTTAATGAACCTTCTGGCACATCTTTAATGTTTCAAATACTCTTGTACAACAGCTTCTTTCTAAATACATCATTTAACAGTTCTGTTCCCATTTTCAGCAGCACCTGAAATGGGGGCATGAAAGAATTGAAGCCATGTTGTAGTTTTAAATCTATAGCATAAATAACTACAGGATATGGCTGTATTCTGGCAAAACTATAGCCATGTTCAGGCACAACACCAATTAAGTTTGCATAACCACCGTAATGCAAGCTGTAAAAAGCAAAAAAAACAAAACAAAAACAAAAACTCCATACAATCCACTATGTGCTAATATCTAATATTTATTCAGCATATGTTCAAATCATAACCTCAACCAAATCTTAGATATTTCTGAAATGAATTCCCACACACCTTCCCCCCCCCCATACACTCTTTTCAGTGCCCTTTTTCTCCACTGGGCCAATATCCAACCACCCACTTGAGGAATGAAGCTAATGTTATGGATCAAGCAGCAGAGGCTACAATAAACTGAGTATGTCAGCACTTTCACCAATAGAGAAGCTGCCTAGGCCTTCTATTCTTAACTGCCATTACGTGTGCATACAGTGAGAGCCGTATGGAATCTTGTAACACCGCCCCCCCCAAATCCCTCCCCACACAATAGAAGCCCAAGTCTTTTTCTGCTAACACTAGCAGAACTGGAACATTAGTAGTTAGATCTTTCTGTCTCTCCCACCTAAGCCCAGGACCAAAGGGGCTTAAGGAATATTTGATACTTAAAATCCATTCATCAAAACATGCACAATTGGGTAATGTGAATCCAAGCAAAACCTGCATAAAGTTGCCTTGACCAACCAATTTTCACCAAAAAAAGAATTAATTAAAACCAAGCCCCACACCTAACCTAACAAAATTGAGGCAAAGCTCACTGAAAATTGCCGCTGAGCTACTGACCGTAAGTGAACATCATTTTGCAGTAGTATTGTTAATGTATCATGACTAAATCCCTCCTCATGTCACACAAAAATTAGGCATAGCCTGCATAAAGGTCAGCCCTGTTTAACATTATTTCACAATAACATCACTACCATATTAACAATGAAGGTCCACCTTAAGGCTCTGAAATTCCTCTGTAATGCCATTTAAACTAGTTGCTCATTTGTAACACTGTTGCTACAGAACCAACATTGTTCCTCATAATGTTTTATACATTCATGAAGTTAGGGCTGGAAGAGTCCTCAGAGATCAATCACTTTGTCTAATCTTCTCACTGCATAAATTAAGGGACTGAGGCCCAAAGTGGGTAAGTGAATTGCTCAAGGTCACACAAGTGCTAAGTAGTAAAGGAAAATGTTGAAGCCAGGTCTTCTAACTCCAAATATGGTTTCTTTCCACAATAGCACCTTCCTTCTTCTTTTACCTCATTATATGAGAGGAAGATTGTAGAAAAACAAAGACAAATATAAGACCTTTTAAGTACTCAAAAGTAAGGGGTTATGTCTTCCAATCCAAATGAGAACTAGATGTTCTTAAATCCTGTAAGACTAAGGAAATTGGTTTGGTTTGAAAATTTGGCAAATAAGATAATAAGTTAGATACCATGAGATAAATTCTGCTAGTAATATAAAAAAACTGCTAGTAATGATGACATAAAATAGAATTAAACGGATGGCTCTACAATTTTTTTTTAAATTGTAGCTAAACTTCATACTTTTAACCTAGCTGTCATTTACCAAGTGATTCACACCCCTTGGTATTAGAGACAAGCAATCAGTTGACACAGAGTGCTGCTAATATCTACCATCCCAACACACACATGCTTCACCATCAATGTCATCTAATTGATACTTCCCTATTTTTTGTCACCTTGCCTTCATGCCAGCTGCCAAGCTCTGCCGTGTCACTTTCCATTTATGGACTCCCAACTCCCTTGATCTGGGTAATTAGGGTTTATGTGTTAATTGGAGTAAATACAAAGATGGGAGTCACAGGCACGAATTTCAAAGCACAGCCATAAATTGAAGGGCTGATAAGCAGAAGAAAATGCCTTCATGGAACAAGTGTCAGGTCTGTTTTATCACTTAGAAAGAACCAGAATTTCCTCACAAAATGACATTACTTAAGTTTTTGAAAAGGCTTAATGAGAACAGTAAATAACATTGTTGCCTTGCAAGAGGAAAATAAATTTGAAAATTGAGTCCAAGAAACTTACCCCTCCTTGTTAGGAAAATTTCTGTACCTGCTTCCCCTCAACAAGCTCTATTTTCTGATTTCTTGCTCAGTTTCACAGATAATCATACTGCTAATAAATAAAGCTGGCCAGGTATTAATTTCATTTCTAAGAAAGATCAGAGAGAAATTCCAGGATTTTAAAAACAATGGGCTGTGATTTAAGTGAGAAAGTGACATTTTCATTAAAATTTGACCATATTAGTATACTTCCTGCTAAGAGAAAACTATTTAATTTGGAAGTAAGTACCACAAAAGAAAGCAAAAAGATTTTCAGAATTCTTTGGATAGAATTAAGACGTGAGAGATTTTAGGTTCCCATTTCAAGTGCCAATACAGACCAAAGTGATCTTTGTAAGAATGGGCTCAATTTTAGTACTTGTTTCAATAGACTCCTCTTTACAGAAGTATTATTGCTAATATTAGAAATTACTAAGCTGAAAAAAGCTTATCTCATCCACATGTACAAATATATTTATAGCAGCATTTTTTTGTGGTAGCTAAGAATTAGAAACAAAGTGGGTACCCACTTTGGAGAATGACTGAACCAAACATAGTATGAAAACAATAAAATATTATTGTATCATAAATAAAGAATATGAAGAATTCAGAGAACTTTGGAATTAATATCTGAATTGGTATAAAAATGAATTGAGCAATATCAGGAAAACAGTTTACACAGTGGTCACAATAATGAAAAATAAAAGAGCTTTGAAAGACTTCAGAACTATGATCATTGAAACAGCCAATCATGACTTCAAAAGACTAATGATGAACCTGACTCTTGACAAAGAAGTAGATGATAAACTATGAGTACAGAATCAGACATACATTACTGTACATTATCAATACATGGATCTGTTTCTTTTGACCATATTTGTTTTAAATAAGGGAGATTTGGGGATAATAAGATATCAATTAGTGGGAAGAGATATTAAAAAGAGAAAGAACATCAATAAAGCATAAAATACACAGAAAAAAGTTCATACATGAATATAAACATACAAAAGGCATTTTTACAATCCTGACACAGTTTTTAAAAGTAATAGAATTAAGTTCACAATTTAATATATAATTCTTTCTTAATTTTCCTTATATATTAGAGTATCTGTTGAATATAAAGTTCTTAAGAATATTAAAACAAGGAGAATTTAAATTAAAAAACTAATCTCTTTAACACCAATATTCTCTTGATGATTTATATGATCTCAGGAATATCAAAACTGTGAATGACCTAAAGGGCATGGAAGGATTATACATAGTGAGTGTGTGTAGGCTGCAGCATGTTACTAATTACCTACACACAATAAATATCATAAAGCTGATAATAAAAGATATGACCTTAAAATATAGCAGACTTTAAAAAGAACTAGAATTATAAAAGATTAGTGACAACCAAAGTGTTACACTTGTATTTCTAGGACTTTGAAAATTCACTGAAAGAAATGCATGAGAAATGCACAAAATGAGAAGGCATGGAGGGACGGCTATCTGAACTGGTGGAGTAAGTACCCACATAAATCACCCATAGATCTATCTAAGTAAATAGATAACTACCATTTCCAGCATCTGGTGAGGAGGGAAGTCAAACCATTAATATGAAAAACTGAAAAAAGCTAGAAAAGGTTTTCCATGCTAACTTCTTAAGAAAAATTCCTGATTAGCGACATTTAGTTAATAATAATGTATGGAAGAACTACTTCCTTTTTAGTAAACTACCTAAAATGAACCAAAATCAAATCAGGTTTTAAACTCACAATTGTAGTGGCCATCAAGAGTTTGTAAAGGAGCTTATATAGATATTTCTCAGTGCAAGGCATAATATAGCTTTCAGATTTAGAAGCATTCATCTCCAGAAAAAGTATACTTTTTAAAAGTTACCACCTAACAAAATATTAAAAGCATAATTCATAGGATCACAGGATGTAGAGTTGGAAAGGCCCTAATATAATTAATTTTTATATTATACTTAACATATAGAAGAGGAATTTCTGAAAGGCATTTATTTCAAAAATAGTACATAATCATAGTGATGAAACATGCAAACCATCAACTCATAGCAAACTACTCAATTAGAATTATGGAAACACAGAATGCCAGAAAGGACCCTAGAACAGAGAATGCTAGAGATAGAAAGAATCTCATAAATTATTCGTCTAAATCCCTTCATTTTACAGATGATAAAACTGAGATCCACAGAAAGGAAATACAAGTACTTCATCTTTTTTTTTTTCTGGGTGTTCAACATATCTCCTATTAACTAAATATCATCGAATGGGCTTTCATTCTATATACTTTCAGAATCTCTGTATCATATTAGCAATTAATGATAACTTTAAATTTAGGGGGGTTTTTTTTGCAGTTAGTTGAACCACATTTCTGGTTCAGGGTTCCAATTTTCATTTCAATTCACTTGTAACATGTCTGAATTTACCCAACTATTCTTCCAGCACACTAAAAGACAATTTAGAGGACAAGTGGTAAAGAAGTGATGGGCACTCAAAAGAGCACTGGAGGTGAGAGTCAGAGACTGGAATTCAAAGCCCACCTAAGATATGACCTGTTCAACCTTTGATAGTCACTTAACCTCACTGGACATGTCTGTAAAAGGATAGGTTAGGCAGAGAGAATCTCTACAATCCTTCCCAGGTATACATTCAACAAAATCCTACTAAATGTCTACGTAAATGTTTTCCTCAAAATATTTTCACCTTTTCATTAGTTATATGACTTTTTATTGCAAGAATGTCTATCAGTCAACATCAACTCAAAAAACATTTTTCTAAATTTCTAGACATGCACCATTTAGTTCAAATATATAACAAAAACATGTAAGCCATATAAGCATACTGTGTCACTATGCACTTTGAGGAAACTTTTCTAGCAAAACTATCATTTTACTTGGTGTAAGTTTTTAAATTAAAGTAAGCAAGTTAATCTCTACAAATTAACAGATGTCCTCCAGAAGCAGTTAGAAACAAAGAAATGCATATGTGAACATCATCAGCATCCAAATGAGTTTATTGTAAGACTCTTTTAGGCACATCTGATCTTGGCTTCAGCTTGTAGTCTACCTTTCAACTTGCAAATGACAGTGTCACCAAACACTGTCCTTCCATCAATCAAGTTGGGTCATGAATATACAAAAGGCAGCAGAGAGGCTGGCTACCTCCTGCAGTTCAACTTGGCCTAATTATCTAAGCCTTTCTTTTGGTTACAATCTGAAGGGTATACACCCAGTCAGCTGTTGGGCAGCCGGGGGCCTAATCAAGGGAGGTTATGCATACTGACCCTTATGTGGACAACCAATGCAAGTTAAATGTGAGCACCAAATGTCATCTTTCTTATTCATCATTATGAAATTTCCCTCCCCTTTTGAAATACCAATCTGCTGCCATTTTCAGACACTCCTCTTACCCCCCTCCAAGCTGTCACTTCACTATGCTTGCTGCCAGTTGAGTGAATTAGCATTCAAACTGATGCACTGTTCCCTTCTCAGATGAAGCCTTAAGATGCGTTAACCAACAACCTCTCTACAGAAAATGGGAGTGATAGTCACTGATAAAAGAGGTTTAGCTGGGTGGCTTGATTCCCACAAATCACAACCATATTCGTAGCAAAATCAATAAGGAAATACTATGAAGAGTTGTTATCTCCTATCCCTATCAAATATTTTTTTAAGTGTGGGTGGGAATGGTTGGAGGAGAGGTAGGTAGGACATCAAAGGATTTAGAGTTAGAAGGAACAATTTCAGCTTTGAAATCATTCAGGCAAGTGCTTCCCAATCTGCAAGATATAGATCCCTAGGGAGTTACTACCAGGAGTTCTAGAATCTGTATTTTTTTTTCAAATTATGGATTGAAATGGACTGTTATACCAAAGTACAACAACTATCAAGTAAGGAAAGTAAAAAAGGTCAAGAGAAACAGCTGTACTAATGTTAAAACATTTTGCCATTAAAAAGAAGTCCATATACTTGAAAATGTTAAGAACTAGTGACCTAAATCAATCAATCACCTTATCAAATAAAGAAACTAAAGCTGAGAGAAGGAAAAAGACTTGCCCAGGGTAACACAGGAAGTGAGTAACAAATCTAGGATTATTGCTCGGGTCCTCTCACTATAAAAGAATACTATTTCCACTATAGAATTGTCCTATCTCAGTACCTTTGTCCAGCTTGAAATGAGGCCCCATTTCTGTCTTTTGAAATTTTTAAAACCCAAAAACTTCTCCAGTAACCCCTCCTTGATAGTCTTCTTTGTTCTCTTCCCCCTCTGAACTCTCAAAACATGTTATTATGTACCTGACTTGTAGATTGATCATAATCTATTCTGTATTGTAATTATTTGGATAATGATTATTAAAAAACAAACCCTTAACAGTGAAATATCCCTACAGACAAGAAGAGTGCCTTATCTTTGTATATCTCTCAGCACCAATTATTTAAACATAGTAGGTGTTAAATAAATTGTTGAATTACATTGAATATTATTATCAATAATTTATATTTAATGCAGTAATTTGTATTTAAGTATCCATGATGTGAAAGTCATGGTCTAAATGCTGGAAATACATATATGAACAATTCCACAATTTTTGTCCCCAAGAAGCTGCTAAAGTCAGTGGAGAGACAAAACTTAAGCAAACAAATGTTTTTTAAAAAAGGTTAGCCACACAGAAATTGTGGAAAGTGACCTAGAAAATACAAGAAGGAATACTTCTAGCTGAGGGGTTATGGGAAATGAAGGAAGATTTCATAAGAACCTTCCAAAACTTATAAAAATAAATGATGATTCTCAATTTCTAATGAACTGAATGAACCTAGAAAGCATTACCAAAGAATAAAAATCTTGGGCAAGCAAGTGTATACCACAGAGATACAGGTTACATTTTCCTCAGTGCTCCCCACTGAAGGAAAGAGATTAAGAAAAGAAAACCTGACTTGGGAAGTGAACAGCTGGCTAAGAATATAGTTATCAGAAAATGGGTTTTGGATTTCTGAACAATGTCTTATAATTCAGAAATAACAGACTCCTTTGTGGTCAACACCAAAACAAATGTTGCCAAGAATGTATTCAAAATAGCTTGAAAATAAGAAGGCTATGTATGTGAGGTAGAAAATAGCTTAGGTAGATTCACCAAGCTAAACACTCAAGAAAGTACTACAACTAAAGAATAAATAATAGCAATTGAGACACCCAGAAATTCACAACACAAAATCCAAGAAAGGATCTCATAGCAACTAAGACACATGGTCTGAAATGTCTATCCACAAATCCCCAAAGGTTGGGCAACAAACAAGATAAACTAGAGGTGACCAAACAGGTATCCCTAAGATTTAGTGAGATGAAATGCATGTCTAAATTATCATTGTAATTGATGGGCCTACTTTATACTCCCACTGACTGGGTCCACCACAAATTTATTTTATCTAATTTCAACTGGCCCTACCCCAACAAAAGAATCCTGCCCTAATTGATTCTCTATTGTACTCCTCCACAAGATCACAGAATCACAGATCACAAAACTAGAGCTGGAAAGGACCTCACACATCCATTGCCTTCCATAATAATGAAAATTTCTTGTCTCAAGTCCTTCACAATATCCCTTCCCCCATATACTCTTAGCAGAAGACCAAACTCCAAATCAAAACAACTTGACATCATCTCCCTTTCTTTTCTCCTGGTATCAAAGATAAAGAAGTGGCCCATCTCCTTAATGAGAACAGCCCCTCTATTGCTCCTCTGATCCTATTCTTACCCATTTCCTTTGGTAGACTGACTTTACAATCCTTGGTTCTCTTTTTCTAATCTTCAAAACGCTCCTTCTACATTCCATAATGCATACAAATATACCTAGGGCTCTCAAGCTTTAAAAAACTCCTCATTTGATCTTACAGTCTTCTCAAACTGATTGCTCAATAAACTCCAGTAGATCCCTATTACCTCTAGGATCAAATAAAAAATGCATCCATTTGACACTTAAAGGTATTCACAACCAAGGTCCAAGCTACCTTTTCAGCCTTAATACATATTACTCAATTTCATTCACTCTTAGGTGCAAAGAAATCAGGTTTGTTTGGGTTTTTTTGCAATTTCTCAGACACAGTATTCTATCTCATCTATGTACCTTTGTGCAGTCTACCCATTATGCCTAAAATTAATTTCCTCCTCACTTCTTTCTTTTAAGATTCCCTAGCTTCCTTCAAAGCTCTACTCAAGCACTAGCTCCTCAATAAACCATTTCCTGAAACCCCAACTACTAGTAATTACCTTGAAATTTTTCGTTTTACTTATTAACATACTTTGTATTACATGAATATGTACATTTTGTTCCTAATTGAATGTAAGCTCTTTGAAGACAGGGGTGCTGTTCACTTTTATCTTTGTATCTCCAGCACCTAATATAGTGGAGAAAATGCTTAAATACCTGCTGATTGACTAGTTAGTCAAAATAAATAGGAAAGGTAAAAGAAAGGAATAGCATCGTACATTAAGGAAGTAAACACATGAGAGGAAATACAAGACTAAAGGGATGAAATACAATGCAGAACATTTGTATGAAGAGCAATAAAAGGATAAACAAAAGTGATTTTGTCATCAGAGTATAACAAATACAGATTACCTGGATAGAAAGAGAAATTAGATTAGAAGTTTAGGAAAAACATCTTGAACCTGGCAAACAGGCACGATATATTAATAAAGAGGAATTTTAATTATACAAGACATCTGCTGGAGCTCTTTGACAAAAGCAGAGCAGCTACTAACTTCTTGACTTGCCTTAATGATAATTTCATCTTTCAAAAAGTGGAGGAGTCAACAAGGGAAAATTGTATTCTGAATCTAATTTTCACAAGCAGGGAAGAAATGATTGTTAGGGTGAAAATGATAGGAACCTTGAGCAAAAAATGCCTTCTTCCGAGAGTTTGCAATTAGAGAAGATGAATGCCAAGATTAGTATGACAAGCACCCATAAATGGGAAGAATGGATTTCAAAGGGTTTTAAGGGAGGATAGGCAGAAATCCATGTTAAGTTCTACAGAGGAATTCTACCTAGGAGGGATAGAACGTTCTCAAAAATGAAACAAGGGAATAAGTCAATGAGAATAAATAGGGATCACACTGAATTCACAGGTAACTCAGACAAATTTAGAGTTTTTAAAAGATATAAAAACAGAAGCAACAGCAGGTAATAAAGGGTGACTATAAGAGCATAGCCTAGTACTATAAAATACTGTTAGCAATGCATAAGTTCAGAATGTACTGAAGCTAGTGAGGAAAGCTAAGAACAACAGTGAACTGCCGCTGCAAAGTGTGCCTAGCTCTGAGCTGTGTGTTAACTTGTTCAATGATAACTTGCTTATGATATTTAAAGTTTGTAGATTTAGAGCTAAAAGGAATCTCAGAAGTAATCTGTTTATCACTCTTATTTCACAAGATAGATTAAACCAAAAGAATAAAATTTCTGGGCCAAGGTCACACAGTTATTAAGCAAAACTGGAGCCTAGATCCAGGTATTGCAAACTAAAAAATTACATAGGTAGATCTTGATTAGTGTGAATAACGAATCCTTAAATGGTAACATTATTAAAAATTTGTCCTATCTAAAGTTATGATTATGTGTGTACATATGAATATATATGTGATTTACTAGAATACTAGCTATATGACCTTGAGCAATTCACTTAACCTGTTTGCCTCAATTTCTTCAACTGCAAAATGGGAATAATAAAAGTACCTACCTTGCAGGATTATTGAGAGGATCAAATGAGATAATATCCATAAAAAAACGCACTTTATTACAGTGCTTGGCACATAGCAGATGCTATATAAATGCTTATTCCCTTCACTTCCCCTAAAATATGGTTATTGGTTCAAGGTCAATGGAAACACACAATAAAAACATTTTAAAATAAGTTATTTATTAACATAAGAGCAAAGAATGAGGAAATTTTATTTCTAATTAATTACAAAGAAGTGATAATAGAAAGCAAAACTTTAAAAATTTAAAAATTACTAAGGAAAACCACTATTTTTATTTAAAATATTATATTGGTGTAGACTAAGCTCATGGGTACAGAAAGATCTATCCACATCTGATTGAATTTACATGGCCATATCCTCACACAATGAGCCAAATATAGTCAAATGACCTAGACATTATCTAAAATCAGGAATGCTTTAAATGAATATTGTTTTGCTTGGAAGATTTTTTTCAACAGCTAGACTAATATAATTTAAAAACAACTTTGGTCACCCATGCTTTCTAATCTGACCACCAAAGAACTGGAAGCAACCTCTGGTTGTAGCCTCTCAAAGAACAAAGATTGAGACCAACAAGTAAACACTAGCTTTCATTTAAAATCTCCTCAATAAAAGTGCTCAATCATCTTTGGACACTTCAGATACAGTTTGATATTATTCTTTATCTGAAATATAAATTCTAGAATAAGTCTGTTTCATCCACATTAAAAACAAGAAGTCTCATGATAAAACATAGTACCCATCTCTTGAAAAAGGTGATGACTATAGATGGCCACAGAGGGCAGATGAAAACTTTCTTTTGGATATACTCAATGTAGGAATCTGGTTTGCTTGACCAAACATGTTTGTAACAGGGATTTCATTTTTCTTTCTTTCTCAAGAAAGGTGAAGAGGCAGGTGGGGAAGAAGGGAAGGAGGCAGAAGAAAAGGTGGAGTTTCATTGTCAGAGAAAAAATAAAATTTAATTTTTTAAAAAGAAATGAAAGGTCAATCAGTAGAATAGATTAGGTACACAAAATACCAACACAAATAAACCTAGTAGCTTATTGCTCAACAAACCCAAAGACACGAGCTGCTGAAATGAAAAAAAAACAACAAAAAAACAAAACTGCTGGGAAAACCAGATAGCAGTTTTGCATAAATTAGGTTTAGATCAAAACTTCACATCATGTGACAATATAAGCTCCAACTGGATATATGACCTAGACCTAAAAGTTTACATCATAAACAAATTTGTAGGTACAAGGAATAAATTACCTCTCAGCTATATGAAGAAGGGAAGAGTACATGAACAAACTGGGGATATAGAGCATCACAGAAGATAAAATAGACAATTTTGACTACATAAAATTACAAAGTTTTGTAGGAAAAAATCCAATGTGGCTAAGACTAGAAGTGAAACAAATGCACTTTAAAGTTTCTTTAACAAAGGTCTTATAATCAAGATATATAAGGAACTGATCAAATGTACAGGAATAAGAGTCCTTCCCTAACTGATAAATGGTCAAAGCAGATATGAAAAGGTAGTTCTCAAGGAAAGAAATCCAAGATAACTATAGCCATGTGATAAAAATATTTCAAATACCTAAGTTAGAGAAATGTAAATTAAAGCAACTCACATTCTACCTCATACTCATCAGAGAAACAAATTTGGCAAAAATGGAAAATGACAAATGTTGGAGGCTCTTCAGAAAAAGAGGCACATTGATACACTGGGTAGTCAATTAGTGTAGCCATTCTGGAAAGCAATTTGGAATTATGGTCAAAAAGTAACTAAGCTACATATCCTTAAATACAGCAATAATACAACTATGCTATACACCAAGAAGATCAAAGAGAGAAGAAAAGTTAGCATGTGTACAAAAAGATCCATGTAGCTCTTTGGTAGTGACAAAGAACTGAAAATTGAAGATGTATTCTTCAAATAGGGAATGGCTGAACAAGTCATAGCATATAAAAGAAATGGAATGTTTTTGTGCTGTAAGAAATGAAGAGGTGGTTTCAGAGAAATCCAGGAAGACTTGTCTGGCCTGATGCCCAGTGATATAAGCAAAACCAGAAGAACAATTTATTCACCAACATTGTAAGAAGGAACAATTTTGAAAGACCAAAGGCCAATGATCAATCACGATTCCAGATGATAAAGAATGCTATTCACTTCCTGGGTAGATAGAGAAGCGATGAACTAATATATAGAATGAGACATATATTTTCAGACAATGGCCAAATATGGGAATATGTTTAATTAAACTATGTTTATTTGTTTAAAAGGTTTGGTTTTGCTTTTCTTTTTTCCAGTTGAGGGAGGATAGAGGAATTGAAAGGGAGAAAAACATAAATGTATGATAATTGAAAAAAAGAAAATTTAATTTAAAAAGGTAAAGTGATTTCATATTAAAACCCTTCTGAAACTTGTGGATTGTGTTTTTTAAAAGAAATATTACTTTCTAAAATAAGAATTTAAAAGTCCCTCAGTATTTTGCCCTCATCAGACCACATCTAGACTAGGATATTCAGTTGTAGGAGTAAACCACAGTTTAGAAGGACACTGATAAACTGGAAAGCATCCAGAGAAGGGCAAAAGGGATGGGTAAAGATTCTTGAGTCCCTGTAATATGAAGATTAGTTGAAAGAATAGGAAATGTCTACCCCACGGAAGAAAAACTCAGATAAGACATAATATCTCTGTTAAAGTGTCTGAAAATGAGTCACATAAAATGGGGACTAGTTTCTCTCAGTGGAAAGAAACATGAACAATGGATAAAAAGTACAAAGTGGTAAGTTTAAGTTAGGATCAGGAAAAACTCCTAATAGTCTATCAACCAATAAACACTTATTAAGTAATAACACCAGGTACTATGCAAAATGCTGGGGATATAAATAAAAGCAACAGACTGCTCTCAAGGAATTCATTCTAATGGAAGAAACACATGCAACAACTATGTACAAATATTTTGGGGTTCTAACATACTATTCAGGAAGCAATGAAAATGTTATATAATAATTAAACATATATTTTTGGAAGAACTACTATGTACTCAGGACTGTTAAGGTGCTTAGGAGGATAAAGTTTCTATCTTCAATTTATTTATATGTCTTCAAGTTGTTGGAAGACAGTTCCCATAAGAAAGAAGGCAATGAAATGCAGTAAATAACAAAAGGCTAAAGTATAGAATAAATGATAACTGAAGGGACTGTGAATTAGAACTACTTACTATACATGGTTTCTACAAGGTTTATCCTCTTCCTCTCTCAAATAAAATGACACATTTAATAAAAGAGACCTTCAAATGAAGACAAGTTACTATATAAGGTAACTGACTATCTATGTGAAGTCAAACACAACCTATAAAGTATGTGAAGCTGTTGTGATGCATAAGGCAAAATTACAGAAATGAATACCTAAGGAGATCCAAAGATTGACCAAAATATTTACGTGTAAATATTTCCTCTTTATGCTACCAGCACTGTTTTTCTGCTCTTGCAACTCTTCCCCATCCAGATGTATAACTTCAATGTTAGAAACTACCAGTGTAGAAATTCTTTCCCTTGGTGGAGATCAGCAATTCATCCATGACTTATAGTCTTAGACAATTGCCTGAGATTCTTGAGAAGTGACCAGTACATGTCCAAGGAAGTGCTCAAACTCAGATCTTCTCGACTAAATGTAACGCCTATCACAATAGCATACCTGAGGACTGCTGCTGTGAATAGTTTTAAGGGTCTAATCACATAGTATAATGAACTCTCCATTTATTCAGTAACAAACTAAACATTGTTCAATAAAGCAAAGCATAACATTCATAGGAACATCCTTAAGAAAAATATATCATCTAATATATATACGTATCTCATAACACTCGGTATGTCATATGGCACATAGCATGTATCATTGCATCCTCAAAGTCAGGAGGTCCCAGGCTAGCATCTTCCCTAGCATAATGCATCCACAAGGGGTAGCAAAAAATACCACAATATCCACCCCTAGGTCACTGTAAGAACAATCTCTTCAATCAATACACAGTATCCAAGTAAAGTCCTCTCTCATCTTGACTAGAGGCTGACTTCCAAACCCCATGGCTCCTTCTCTGTGGGTCAACCACTTCCAGATGTTGCCTGCATTCACATGCAGGCAGCTCTCTGCTCCTGTTCCTTGTCTTAGCTCATGGGGACTGTTCTACTGCAAACTCTTCCTGCCTCTGCCTGACAGCAGACTCCAGGAGCTCCTGCACACAGTTTCTGGTTCTAGGAAAACAAAGTTTAACAGGCCTATAACAATATTTATACACATTACCAGTACCATGATCTCAATTCACAGGGCTTCTGTCTGAGAAATTAACATGGATCAACAGAGAGGACTTCTGTCTGAGAAATTAACATGGACCAACAGACAGGACTTCTGTCTGAGAAATCAACACAGATCAACAGACAGGGCTGCTGTCTGAGGAATTAACACAGATCAACAAACAGAGTTCCTGACATCACAAACACTCTTTCTGTTAGGCCTCCCCACAAGCAAGTTCCCCTAGCCCGCTCATGGTCTCTTCTTTCTCTACTCTCTCTTCTCCCTCCAAGCTATACAATATATGTACTGTTTCCAATTAAAGACTCTTGATTCAAAGACATGACTCAATCAAAGGCACTTGATTGACTAAAACTCAATACAGAAAAAAAACAGCAAAAAACCCTACTTTGCTTGCTGTTATACTCTAAAGTCAGGCCTCTCTATTCATTGTGTTGAACAGATCTCATAGCAATGTTTTTACTCTTTGACTAATATGGATTTTTCCCTTGGATTTTAGGTGAGTATTTTCTTACTGTTTTTTTACATATTTAATCCAAATTATTTGGAAGGCATATGGAATTGGATCTTGGAGAGATACTATATACTACTAAAATTTTACCATTTTTATTTTCTGTTTCTGGAGGGAAAAACAGGTTCAAAGAATTAAAAATTCTACTGAGTAGTTGGAACCAAGATATCATTTTCCCTATATAATAACCAGTATTCAGGGGACACTGCAACATCTCTCCTACCCCAACATTCATGTAGGAAGTACAACAAAGTGTTCTGCTGAAAAATGGAAATAAACTTAATATTATTGATTTCATTCTCTGGGCTTCAATTAGATTCAAGAGTTCATCTAGCTGATCTACCTATAAGGTCATTCCAGGTCTAAGTCTATGATCCTATGATGCAGAATATTGTATGATAAATATTTTAGGCAGGTACAGAAAATGCTTTGTGAGATTCCAAGGGAAGAAAGTCATTAATCACTTGATGGGCGATGAAAGAAGCCTTCCTCAAAGAGCTAGGATTTGATTCATACTTTAGAGAATGGGTAGGAATTAGAAAGTGAAAGAGGACTTTCTAAGCTTAGCACTGAGAAGACACAGGAAAGTAAAGAGCATTTTGGAGGTGATTAGAGAAATTAAATGAAAAATAGAGAAAAGTTGATGACATGAAACCACAAATAAAATGTACCTAGCCCATTACTTCCCTTCTGGTTTCATTCACATGAGCTGGGGGAAAAAACATACAATTTTTCACATGAATAAAAAACAAAGGATTAGATTGATTTCTAAAGTCCCTCCTTTTAGCTCTAAAATTCAACTTTAAGAATCAATCAGTGAGGGGTGTGTTAATTAACAACTCCATGACACTTCAGCTTGTCTTTCAAAAAGGACTAGATTGCAAGATATGCTTTGCTTATCTTTTTTTTTTTCTCCCAACGTTTTCTTTTTTTTTTTTAATTTATTTAACTTTTAACATTCATTTTCACAAAATTTTGGGTTACAAATTTTCTCCCCTTTTATCCGCTCCCCCCCCAAACCCAAGCATTCTAATTGCCCCTGTGACCAATCTGCTCTCTCTTCTATCATCTCTCTCTGCCCTTGTCTCCGTCTTCTCTTTTGTCCTGTAGGGCCAGATAGCTTTCTATACCCCTTTACCTGTATTTCTTATTTCCTAGTGGCAAGAACATTACTCGACAGTTGTTCCTAACACTTTGAATTCCAACTTCTTTACCTCCCTCCCTCTCCACCCCTTCCCTTTGGAAGGCAAGCAATTCAATATAGGCCAAATCTGTATAGTTTTGCAAATGACTCCCATAATAGTTGTGTTGTATAGGACTAACTATATTTCCCTCCATCCTATCCTGTCCCCCATTACTTCTATTCTCTTTTGATTCTATCCCTCCCCATGAGTGTCGACCTCAAATTGCATTCTCCTTCCCATGCCCTCCCTTATATCATCCCCCCCACCCTGCTTGTCCCCTTCTCCCCCACTTTCCTGTATTGTGAGATAGGTTTTCCTACCAAAATGAGTGTGCATTTTATTCTTTCCTTTAGTGGAATGTGATAAGAGTAGACTTCATGTTTTTCTCTCACCTCCCCTCTTTATCCCTCCACTAATGAGTCTTTTGCTTGCCTCTTTTATGAGAGATAATTTGCCCCATTCCATTTCTACCTTTCTCCTCCCAATATATTTCTCTCTCACTGCTTGATTTCTTTTTTTTTTTAAGATATGATCCCATCCTCTTCAATTCACTCTGTGCACTCTGTCTCTATGTATGTGTACGTGTGTGCATGTGTGTGTGTGTGTACTCCCACCCAGTACCCAGATACTGAAATGTTTCAAGAGTTACAAATATTATCTTTCCATGTAGGAATGTAAACAGTTCAACTTTAGTAAGTCCCTTATGACTTCTCTTTGCTGTTCACCTTTTCATGCTTCTCTTCATTCTTGTGTTTGAAAGTCAAATTTTCTTTTCAGCTCTGGTCTTTTCATCAAGAATGCTTGAAAGTCCTCTATTTCACTGAAAGACCATTTTTTCCCCTGAAGTATTATACTCAGTTTTGCTGGGTAGGTGATTCTTGGTTTTAGTCCTAGTTCCTTTGACTTCTGGAATATCCTATTCCATGCCCTTCGATCCCTTAATGTAGAAGCTGCTAGATCTTGTGTTATCCTGATTGTATTTCCACAATACTTGAATTGTTTCTTTCTAGCTGCTTGCAATATTTTCTCCTTGACCTGGGAACTCTGGAATTTGGCCACAATGTTCCTAGGAGTTTCTCTTTTTGGATCTCTTTCATGCGGTGTTCTGTGGATTCCTTGAATATTTATTTTGCCCTCTGGTTCTAGAATCTCAGGGCAGTTTTCCTTGATAATTTCATGGAAGATGATGTCTAGGTTCTTCTTTTGATCATGGCTTTCAGGTAGTCCCAAAATTTTTAAATTGTCTCTCCTGAATCTATTTTCTAGGTCAGTTGTTTTTCCAATGAGATATTTCACATTATCTTCCATTTTTCCACTCTTTTGGTTTTGTATTGTGATATCATGCTTTCTCACAAAGTCCTTAGCCTCCATCTGTGCCATTCTAGTTTTGAAAGAACTATTTTCTTCAGTGAGCTTTTGAATCTCCTTTTCCATTTGGCTAATTCTGCTTTTGAAAGCATTCTTCTCCTCATTGGCTTTTTGAACCTCTTTTGCCAATTGAGTTAGGCTAGTTTTCAAGGTGTTAATTTCTTCAACATTTTTTTGGGTCTCCTTTAGCAGGGAGCTGATCTGCTTTTCATGCTTTTCTTTCATCTCTCTCATTTCTCTTCCCAGTTTTTACTCCACCTCTCTAACTTGATTTTCAAAATTCTTTTTGAGCTCTTCCATGGCCTGAGCCCATTGGGTGGGCTAGGACACAGAAGCCTTGATTTCTGTGTCTTTGCCTGATGGTAAGCATTGTTCTTCCTCATCAGAAAGGAAGGGAGGAAATGTCTGTTCTCCAAGAAAGTAGCCTTCAATAGTCTTATTTCTTTTCCATTTTCTGGGCATTTTCCCAGCCAGTGACTTGACCTCTGAATATTCTCCTCACACCCACCTCACCTCCTGGTCCTCCCAGCCAGCGTTTGGGGACTGAGATTCAAATGCTGCTTCCAGCCTTAGGGCTTTTGGCAGGGGCAGGGCTGCTATTCAGTGTGAGAATTAAGTTCAGGTGGTCAGGTTGGGGCAGGGCCGTCTCTCAGGCTCAGTTCCCTCAGGGGGTTTATGCACAGACCTTCCACAATGGATCCAGGCTCCTGCCCGTTTGGGGAGCCCCTGTCTGCAGCCACCTCTCAGCTTCTACCTCCCGGGGGGGCCCGAATCATGGGTGCACCCCACTCCCCTCTCGACCCGCCAAGGAGACTCTCTCATCGACCCCCGTCACCTGTGGGCAGAAGGACTTGTGCGGCCGCTGGAGATCCCGTCCCTGAAGCCTGCTTGGGTCTGTTTCTCTTGGTGCCGTGGCCGCAGCAGGTCTGGGCTGGGCTGGGCTCCGCGTCTGCAGCGCGACGGACCTTTTGCGAGAGGTTTGCAGGTCCCTCTGTGGGTGGAGGGACTCGCGTGGCCGCTGGAGATCCCATCCCCGAAGCCCGCTCGGGTCTTTTCCTCTCGGTGCTGCGGCCGCGGCAGGGCTGCACTCAGCTCCCAGTCCCGGCGCCCAGTCCACAGCGCGAAGGACCCCCCCGCGAGAGGTTTGCAGGTCCCTCCGGAACAGAAATCTCCCTCGCTCCAATATTCCGTGGCCTCTGGGGCAGAATTCGCCGTGAGTTACTCCCGGGTATCCGTTCTGTGGATTGTGGGTTCGGAGCTATGTGTATGTGCATCTTTCTACTCCGCCATCTTGGCTCCAAAATCCCCTGCTTTGCTTATCATACTCATACTCTTCCCTGAGGAAGTATGGATGATGGCCTCCTGAACACAATTACAGTTTTCTGAATCAAAATTTCCCTCTGGAGAACTATCTTCTTCCTTTACAACAAAAACGACACTTTCCCTGAAGTGAGGTGACGATAAAATGAAGGGGCATAAAGTAATGAGCAAGGACCAAGGGGTTAAAAGACAATTAGAGAAAACAAATGAAAAGTAGAGAAAAGTTGATGACATGAAGCCAAAAATAAAATGTACCCAGCCCATTACTTTCCCTCTGACTTCATTCAGTTTTCTGTCCAATCAGTTAATGATGCCTTCACTAATATTCCAAAGCCCCTATTCTTTTGTGAAGTTGGTATCTAATCCTTAATAACCCCCATTCTCCATTATTTGCTTTCTATGTCCTCAAATCCAGGTAGCAAAACAGTGTTGGAAAATATTTTTAAACAGTTGACATGAGAATAATAAAAGGGAGGGCAAATTAAGGGAGGCATCAGTTAGGAGCAAAATAAACTTTTGAGGAGGGAGAGCATAAAAAGAGAGAGAGAGGGAAAAACAGAAGATAATGAGATAGAGGGAAATACACAGTAATCATAACAGTGAATGAAAATGGGATGAGCTCACCCGTAAAAAACAAACAGCAAAATGAATTAGAAGCCGAAATCCAACAATAAGTTGTTTAGAAGAAACCTAATTGAAATAGATAATCAGGGAAACTACACTTTGCTGTACCACAAACAATGTAGTAATATCAAAAAATTTTACAAGTTTCTCTGACATAGACTTCCTATCTCAAATATACTGAGAATAGAAATTAGGCAAATTTATAAAAATAAGAACCATTACTCAATTGATACTTGGTCAAAGGATATGAACAAGAAGCTTTCAGAAGAAGAAATCAAAGCTACCTGTAGTCATATGACAAATGCACTAAATCACTATTGATTAAAGAAACGAAAATTAAAACAACTCTGGGGTACGACCTCACACCTGTCAAAAATGACAAATGCTGGAGGAGATAAAAGAAAAACAGGGTGACTAACTGCTGGTAGAGTAGTGAACTGGTCCAACCATTCTGGAGAACAATTTGGAACTAGACCCAAAGGGCTGTAAAAACTGCGCATCCTCTTTGACCCAGCGATATCATTACTAGGTCTGTATTCCAAAGAGATCAAAGAAAAAGAAAAGAATTATATGTATAAAAATATTTATAGCAGTTCTTTTTGTGATGGTAAAGAATTAAAAACTGAGGGGTTGCTCTTCAATTGGGGAATAGCTGAACAAGTCGTGCCACATAATTGTGATGGAGTGCTATTGTGTTATAGGAAGTGATAAAGGATGGGGTGAGTTGGGGTTTTCAGAAAAACATGGCAAGACTTATATAAACTGATGCAAAGTGAAGTGAGAAGAACCAGGACACAGTAAAAGCAGTGATACCAGACAATTCCTTAGGATTCATGATGGAAAAATGCTATCCATCTCCAGGGACAGAACTGATGTACTCTGAGTACAAACTGAAGTATAATTTTCTCACTTTATTTTTCTTGCTTTAAAAAAATATGGCTAATATGGAAGTATTTTGCATGATTTCACATGTATAATTGATGTTATTTTGATTACCTTCTCACTGCATTTGAAAGGGGTTGCTAGAACTCAAAATTTAAAAATAAAAAAAAGTTTAAAATAAATATATAATAATTTTTTTTAAAAGCAGCTGATGTGGCCACTACTAATTCACATTTTCTAACTTCAAATGTTAAATATAGCTATACATCCCTTGCACATTCTTTAGCATACTCCATTCAAAAACAACTCAAAGCTATCTCCTCCATACCTGCCTGCCCCAAAGTCCTCACACACCTGTTCAAAAAAATATCCTTGCCTATTATTTTACCTAAAAAAATGTGTCCAGTCTGACTTCTCTCATCTCCTCTCTGTGACTTTGGGCAAGTAATTTACTGTTTCTGGGCCTCATTTGCAAAACATGGGAAAGTAGACAAAATGGTGTCTTTCAATTCTAACATTCTCTGATTCTGGGTCCTAGCATGATTCAAATCTAGACTCTAAAACCCTCTGGGACTGACTCCTTGAGAAAGCTGCCTAAAGAAATCAAAGTGAAGACAAATTACACTAATCACCTCCTAAAAGAAACCCCAAAAGGAAAAGTCTTAGGAATATCATATGCAAAATTCAGAGCTTCCATAAAGAAAAAAATACTGCAAATATCCAGAAAGAAGCAGTTCAAATATAAAAGAACCCTATTCAGGATGTCATGACCTGGCAGTTTCTATAACAAACAAGAGATCTTGGATTATAATATTCAAAAGGCAAAACATCTGGGCTTACAACATAAAAATAACTGACTGAAAAATTAATATCATCCTATAGGGAAAAGAAAAAAATGAACATTAAATTGAATAAAAGATATTCAAAAATTTCTTATTAAATGATCAAAGCGAAGTAAGGACTATGAAATCCAAGCACAAAAGTCAATAGAAACCAAAAAGGTAAAGTTATTTAGACAATTAGAAAGGACTGTATGATAATGCACTAGCACCATTCTAATGGGGGAGAAGAAATGTGACCCTTTAGAAGTTTAATATTTTCAAATATTGAGGGAGTTCAATGCAAAAAAAAAAATGGGACTCAGAGAAGGTATTTGTGTTCTGAGGGTTTGAATAGGGGAAGGTAGAAAGAACATACCAATGTATAAAGGAAAAAGAAGGGGATGGAAAAAGAAGAGTATACAAAAGATGGAAGAAGAGATAGGAGGGGTTGGTGCATCACTCTTATCTGAACCAGTCAAAAAAGGGTTGAATACATACGTGAATATACACCTGCACACATACACACAGAGTTTGATGTAGAAATACATCAAAATAGAAAAATAAGTGAGCATAGGGAGAAGTGCGGTTAAAAGAGAGGATAATGCCAGGGAGAAGAGAGTCACAAGAAAAAAAACTTCCAGATATTTAAGGGAAGATTAAAAGGAAAAAAGGAAAACAACTAGAATCTAAAGTAGTATCCATCAACTGAGGAATGTCTTAGGAAATTTTGGCATATGAATAAAATATTCTAATATATACAACATAATACATTGTTGAACTGTAAGAAATTATGGAGGAGACAATTTGAGAGAATCCTGGAAAGAATGATATAGAATAAAATGAGCAGTATCAGGAGAACAACTTATACAAAGACAATATTGTAAAGAAAAATAACTGAAAGACTTAAGAACTCTGTTCCAAGCAATAACCAACTATATCTCTAGAGGAACTATGATGAAACATGTTACTCATCTCCTGCCAGAGAAGTAATGGATTCAAGGTGCAGAGAGGGACACATTTTTGAACATGTCTACTTTGTTGATTTTCCTTTTTGCTTGCATATCCTTATTTGTTATAAGAGAGTTTTTCATTGAAGGGGAGATTCCAGGGGAAATATGAGGGGTGGTGGAAAGAAAAAAATTATTCCAAAAATGGGATGTTGAAACTTTTTTAGATGCTTAGAAAAGATGGAAGTTCAGAAGGGAACACAGAGAAGTAAAACAGTTTTGAAAGTAACATATGGAATTGATTGTGAACTTTTTTTTAAAGCAAGTGATATGAAATGGAGCTTTATTTCATATGCATTCCTCTTTTTGTGTTCTACTATATATGCAGAAGTGCTTTTTTATTTTTAAATTCATAAGGTATAAAGTTTAAAAAAAAAAGAAATATAGCTCCTAGAACTGAAAACAGTATATCAGATATGGTCAAACCTCAGCTCTCATTTCCTATGTGCATGAATCCCTTATCTTTATCTTCAGTCCTAGCATTCCTCCAGTCTCATATCTTCAACTGTCTATTGGAGACAACCACCTGCATGTCCTATAATTAAAATATATACCTTAGATATAACTTTGTATAACTCTCCCGGTCCACTTTGGGGATTAAGAGGTATTCTCAAAAGAATTAAACCAGCCAGTAGTAATAAAAGCAACAGACCTTTATCACAGTTGCATTTTACCTCACACAAAAAAGTTTTAGATTTACAGGGACATATCCACAAATAGACCGAGTACAAGAAGGCAGGAGCAATAAGGGAAGGATATGAACAGAGTGGTTGCCAACCATCTTTTCTGACCACAGAAAGAAGCATAAGGAGTATTAGCACTGCTCCTTTGGAGATGCTATTTCTCAGCTATGGCCTTCAGGTCTTTCCTTAAAATCACTTTGGGAGATGGTTCATGTTTCACCTCCTTGCCCACAGCAGCATATAGAATTCCCAAACTGATAAAAGGAATGATAAGTTCTAAAACTAAGGCTGGAAGCCAACACAGCCTTAATGCTAAGAGCTTACCATATACTAAAACAGCTCACTTTGTTGGGACAGCCTAGAAAAACTCACTTCCTGGAATAAACATAAATAAACTAAGAAAAGTGGTTTTATAAGGAGAACCAGAAGTTTGCTGGACATGGTTTTGTTCAGCCTGGGTTTCCCACCTGTGACTCATTGGACAGAAAGGTGCTAATTAAGCAAGGATGTGGAGAAATGGAAGTTCCTACTTAGCATGAAATGTCCCTCCCTAGAACATTCTAAAATACAAAAAGGAGATAGAATCTCTGGAGAAGAGATAGCATTATGAAAGAAAGGCTTAGTCCAAAAATACTCTTTTTGAACTGCCAGAATGTTTTTTTTTTTCATTTTTTGGATTAATCTTTTAATGGTAAAACATTGCCTTAAGTTTGGATAGCACTACATGATACTGGCAAGTGATTGTTAAATGCAGAGAGGCTTGACAGCAGTAGCATGGCAAGCTACAAAACAAAGAAAAAATACAAAATAGTCCTCAGTTCTTTGTAACCTACTTCTGCTCCTATAATGGCAATGGTAGAATAGTATAAAAATAGGGCAGAGCCAAGATGGTGCAGTAGGAGGTGGAGCCAAGATGGCAGAGTAGAAGCAGGGACCTGCTAGAGCTCTCCCCCCAAAACTCTTAAAAAACCTGTAAAAAATGACTCTCAGCAAATTCTGGAGCAACAAAAGCCATGCAATGACAGACTTGAAGCAGATTTTCAGCCCAAGACAATTTAGAAGGTCAATGGGAAGGGTGTGTCATGCCAGGTTGCGAGTGGAGTGCAGTTCAGCCACAAAGGAATGAGCTCGAACAGGTCTTAGGGAACTGAATCGCTGGCAGCTACTGCAGTTTCCAAACTTTTCAACAAACAGAAGCCAGAGACAGCCTTGAAAGTCAGTGGAAAGGGTCTCTCACCTACTGAGAGGAGAGTGTGGTCCACACCCAGCCACAGTCCCAGCCTCAGACCCCAATCCTGGCCCCAATCTCCAATGCAGACCCAGGAAGGCCACAGCCACTACTTAAACTGAGGCTGCTTCCCAATACCTCCACTTAACAAAGAGCTTAAAAGTCAAGTAATTGACTGGGGAAATGAGCAAACAGGAGAAAATGGAACAGAACATAGATTCTTACTTTGTCAGTGAAGGGGTATTTTCTTATATCACTTACATCACATAAGGAAGATAAAAACAGAAAAAGACAACAAAGCCAAAACTCTTGCATCCAAAGCCTCTAAGAAAAAATGTGAATTGGTCTCAGACTATGGAAGAACTCAAAAAGGATTTTAAAAATCAAGTAAGAGAAGTAGGGGAAAATTGAGAAGAGAAATGAGAGGGATGCAAAAAAATCATGAAAAAGGAGTCAACAGCTTGCTAAAGGAAATCCCAAAAAAAAACACTGAAGAAAAAAATAACAGCTTTAAAATTAGACTAACCCAAATGGCAAAAGAGGTCCAAAAAGCCAATGAGGAGAAAAATGCCTTAAAAAGCAGAGTAGGCCAAATGGAAAAAGAGATCCAAAAGTGTACTGAAGAAAATAACTCCTTTAAAATTAGAATGGAGCAAATGGAAGCCAATGACTTCAAGAAATTAAAAAATAAACCAAAAGAATGAAAAAATAGAAGACAACGTAAAGTATTTCACTAGAAAAACAAATGGCCTGAAAAATGGATCCAAGAAAGATAATTTTAAAATTATTGGACTACCTGAAAGCCTTGATCAGAAAAAGAACCTAAATATCACCTTTCAAGAAATTATCAAGGAAAACTGCCAAGATATTCTAGAACCAGAGGGTAAAATGGAAATGGAAAGAATCCACCCATCACCTCCTGAAAGAGATCCCAAAAGGAAAAATCCTTGGAGTACTGGAGCCAAATTCCAGAGTTCTCAGCTCAAGGAGAAAATATTAAAAGCAGACAGAAAGGAAGAATTCAAGTATTATGTAAACACAATCAGGATAACACAAGATTTAGCACCTTCTACACTAAGGGATCACAGGTCAAAGGAGGTAGGATTAATATCAACAATGACCCACCCAGAAAAACTAAGTATAATACTTCAGGGGAAGCAATAGAACTTCAATGAAATAGAGGACTTCCAAGCATTCTTGCTAAAAAGAACAGAGTTGAATAGAAAATTTGACTTTCAAATACAAGAATTAAGAGAAACACGAAAAGGAAAACAGGAAAGAGAAGTCATAAGGGACTTATTAAAGTTGAACTGTTTACATTTCTACATGGAAAGATGATATTTGTAATTCATGAGACCTTTCTCAGTATTAGGATAGTTGGATGGAACATATATGTGTGTATATCTATGTATATGTGTATATGTATGCATGTATAGAGAGATAGAGACAGAGGGCACAGGGTGAGCTGAATATGAAGAGATGATATCCAAAAAAGAAAATAAAGTGTTGAGAGGAATGCACTAGGAGAAAGAGAAAAGGAAAGGTAGAATATAGTAAAACATCTCACATAAAAGAGGCAAGAACAAGCTTTTACAATGAAAGGGAAGAAGGGGAAGGTAAGAAGGAACAAGCAAGCCTTCCTTACATTGGATTTGACTTCAGGAGGGAATAACATATACACTCAATTGGGTATGGAAGTTTAGTTTACCCTACAGGAAAGCAAGGAAGAAGGGGATGTGGCAGGGGAGTATAACTGAATAGACAGCAGATTAGGGGAAGGGGTAATTGGAAGCAAATACTTTGGTAGAAGGACAGCTTAAAGGAGAGAACAGAATAAATGGTCGGCTGGACAGGATAGAGGGAAATATAATTAATCTCCCATAACATGACTGTTACAGAAGTGTTTTGCATAACTGCACATGTAGAAGCTATATCAAATTGCTTGCCTTCTCAATGAGGATGAGTGGGGGGGGGAGGGAGAAAATGTGGAACTCAAAGCTTTAAAAATGAATGTTAAAAATTATTTTTACGTGCAACTACGAAATAAGATATATAGGCAATGGGGTATGGAAATCTATCTTGCCCTACAGGAAAATAGAAGGGAAGGGAATAAATTGGTGAGGGGGATGAGAGGAGTGGAGGGGAGATAGAAGTGTGGAAAGATTGAAGGAAAGAGTAATCAGAATACACACTGTTCTGGTGTAGAGGGTGAGGGTAGATGAGGAGAAAATGAAATTCAAAATTTTGTGGAAGTGAATGTTGAAAACTGAAAAAAAATATATCTTTTAAAAAATAAGATATAGGGGGCAGAGCCAAGATGATGGAGTAGAAAGACACACCTACTCTAGCTCTTCCTCCAGAGTCCATAAAATACCTGCAAAAAATGATTCTAAACAAATTCTAGAGCAGCAAAAGCCACAAAACAACAGTTAGAAAGAGGTATCGACCCTAAGGTAGCCTGGAAGGCCGACGGGAAAGGTCTGTTACATAGGGTGTGGAGTGGAGCCCAGCCCACGGAGCCCAGCCCAGTCTTTGGCCATGCAGAACCAACAGGAACAGGACCGGAACAGGCATTGGGGGAGAAATCGCTGGCAGCAGCTGCAATTTTCAAATCCTTCAACCCACAAATGCCAAAGACAGCTTCAAAGGTCAGTAAGAAAGCTTTCTCATCTGTGGGACAAGGGAGCAGGGTGTTCCCCTAACCCCAGCCCCAGGTGGCAGCAGCAGCATCCATATTTGGAGCCCTCAGCCTAAAGTCCCTGGGGGAATTGAGCCGCTGATCTGAGTCTCAGCCTGAGTGGCAACCCTGGAGTGAGGAAGATTGCTGGCTGGCATGGTGGAGCTGGTGGAGGCTCTGGAAAGGGAATTTTACTTGCAGATCCTAAGCAGAAAAGCTTTGGTATCTCCTAGACCAGAGCATAGGCCAGGAGAAAAGTAAACTCCTCTTCCTTGATTGTGCTATCTTGGAGGAGTTGAGAACTTCCAGGTCCCCAGAGTATACCCCCCTCTTGATAAAGGAAGCAAAAGTCAAGTAACTGGATAGGAGAATTCCCAAAAAAAGGGAAAAAATAAGACTACAGAAGATCACTTTCTTGGTGAACAGGTATTTTCTTCCATCCCTTCTGATGAGGAAGAACAATGCTTAGCATCAGAGGAAGACACAAAAGTCAAGGGTTTTGTATCCAAAACCTCCAAAATAAATATTCAGTGGGCTCAGGCCATGGAAGAGCTCAAAAAGGATTTTGAAAATCAAGTAAGAGAGGTGGAGGAAAAATTGGGAAGAGAAATGAGAGCGATGCAGGGAAATCAAGAAAAGTGAGTCAAAAGCTTGCTAAAGGAGACTCAAAAAAATGCTGAAGAAAATAACACCTTTAAAAATAGGATAACTCAATTGGAAAAAATGGTCCAAAAAGCCAATGAGGAGAAAGCTTTAAAAAGCAGAATTAGTCAAATGGAAAAGGAGGTCCAAAAGCTCACTGAAGAAAATAGTTTTTTAAAAATTAGAATGAAGTAGATGGAAGCTAATGATTTTATGAGAAACCAAGAAATTACAAAACAAAACCACAAGAATGAAAAATTAGAAAACAATGTGAAATATCTCATTGGAAAAACAACTGACCTGGAAAATAGATCCAGGAGAGACAATTTAAAAATTATGGGACTACCTGAAAGTCATGATCAAAACAAGAGCCTTTAATCATCTTTCATGAAATTTTCAAGGAAAACTGCCTGATATTCTAGAACCAGATGGCAAAATAAATATTGAAAGAATCCACAGATCACCTCCTGAAAGAGATCCAAAAAGAGAAACTCCTAGGAATATTGTAGCCAAATTCCAGAGTTCCCAGGTAAAGGAGAAAATATTGCAAGCACCCAAAAAGAAACAATTTGAGTATTGTGGAAATACGATCAGGATAACACAAAATCTATCAGCTTCTACATTAAGGGACTGAAGGGTTTGGAATATGATATTCCAGAAATCAAAGGAACTGGGATTAAAACCAAGAATCGCCTACCCAGCAAAACTCAGTGTAACACTTCAGGGGGAAAAAATGGTCATTCAATGAAAGAGGACTTTCAAGCATTCTTGATGAAAAGAGCAGAGTTGAAAAGCAAATTTGACTTTCAATCCCAAGAATCAAGAGAAGCATGAAAAGGGAAACAAGAAAGAGAAATCACAAGGGATTTACTAAACTGTTTAAACTAAACTGAACTGTTTACATTCCTACATGGAAAGATAATATTTGCAACTCTTGAAACTTTTCTCAGTATCTGGGTAGTTGAAGGGATTATACACACATACACACACATATGTATATATTTATATGTAGATATATATATTGAGAGAGAGAGAGTGTGTGTACAGGGTGAGTTGAATAGGAATGGATCATACCTAAAAAAATAAAATAAAGGGGTAAAACAGGAATATATTGGGAGGAGAAAGGGAGAAATAGAATGTGGCAAATTATCTCTCATAAAGAAGCAAGAAAAAGCTTTTACAATGGAGGAGAAACGGGGGAGGTGAGAGGGAAAAAGTGAAGCTTACTCTCATCACATTTGAGTTAAGGAAGGAATAACATGCATGCTCAATTTGGTATGAAAATCTACCTTACACTACAGGAAAGTAGGAGAGGAGAGAAGTGGGGTGGGGGGATGATGGAAGGCACAGCAAATGGGAGGATGGAGCAATTAGAAGTAAACACTTTTGAAGAGGGATAAGGTCAAAAGAGAGAATAGAACAAATGGGGGCAGGATAGGATGGAGGGAAATATAGTTAGTCTTACACAACATGACTATTATGGAAGTCATTTGCAAAACTACGCATGTATGACCTATATTGAATTGCTTGCCTTCTCAGTGGGGAATGGGTGGGGAGGGAAGAGAGGAGAAAAGTTGGAACTCAAAGTTTTAGGAATGAATGTTGAGAATTGTTTTTGCATACAACTGGTAAATAAGAAATACAGGTAATGAAGTATAGAAATTTATCTTGCCCTAAAAGACAAGAGAAAAGATGGGGATAAGGGAAGAGATCGTTGGGATAGAAAGGAGTGCAGATTGGGGGAAGGGGTAATCAGAATGAACGATGTCTTTGGGTGGTGGGAGGAGAGAGATGAGGAGAAAATTTGGAACTCAAAATTTTGTGGAAATGAATGTTGAAAACTAAAAATAAATAAATAAACATAAAAAACCCAAATAGAGCCATGCTAAGAAAAATAATAATTCAACAAAACTAAGCAACACATTGACTGAGACTGACAGCCTATGTCATGCTCAAGGCCCATAGTTCCCACCTTTCTAATGATGGGAAGGAGATGATTCATTGGCAGTTTTAAAGTAGATGCTGTGACTACACATGTATAACCTATAATAAATCGCTTGTCTTCTCTCAGTGCGGCAAGAAGGGAGGGAGAGAATTTGGAACTCAATTTTTTTTAAATGTTAAAAATTGCTTTTACATGTAATTTGGGGAAAATATAATGCTAAATAAAAAATAAAATCAAAAAAATAAAATATAAGAAAAAAGAATAGTATAAAAATAGGGAAAGCAGACAGAAGTTTCTAAGAAGCAGAATTTCTAGGCCTTCCAAAACATTAACTATTCATAAACTCAAAGATGTAAGATCTTTATTGGATGACCAATGAATGGGCATGCTACTGGAAGTACTGAATCCTGACAATATTGACATTTTTGCTATGAATGAAACCAGAAAACAAAAGAAGACATGCAACTAAATGTAAAGACAGGTCACAGTTTCTTTTTCCTCATATAGGCAAATAAAAATGTTGATGGGGTTGGTTTTAGAATATCTCCAAATGCAGGAAGAAACATGAACTCAAAGGTCTATTTGACCATCTTATTGTGCAGTACTCATGATACATATTTGAAAAAACATGAAACCAGTTTTAACTTATGTGTCAATACCTGTTGCAGAGAAGGAAGAGAAAAGAGAAATTCTATAATGAACTTAACCAAACTATCCAAATTAACTTAACACATTCTTACGAAGTAGCTTCAATGTAAAAGGTGAATACAGGGAAGATAGTCAAAAATATTGGAAATTGAGCTTTTTGAGTAAAAACCAAGGAGCCAAATGCTTAATAACTACCAGCATGCCTCATGCCTATATATCATGAATATTTTCTTTAATCAGAGTAAGGAGACTTCAAATGACATTTAAAAAATGAAAGTTATTACATATGAACAGTCAGGGAAAAGCTTGTTACTGATGTGGATGTCATACTTGAATCAGCCAAATGTACATAGACAAACCACTGATTTGTTAGAGCAAAAAAACAAAATTAATTTAAAGCTAGAAGAATAAAAATGCAGAAAAGATACAACACAGAATTACAACGTAAATAGTTGATTTAAAATCAGCTATTTGTGTCAAAAATGGACAATGGAAATAAAAAATTACATCAACACCCCATGTAACTAATATAAATCATAATAATCATAATGAGATATCTAAAAAGTCTAGAAACTACCTGTTCCAGGACATGCTTGATCTCTTTGCCAAGGTCAATATCAGTTTAAGCTATAAACTCATTTCTAAAATGTTACAGAAGAGGATGGTGGAACATTAAGGGCAGTACAGCTTTATAAAAGTGAGAAAGAAATGAGAGATGAGTTTAAAGAAAACTTGTCAAGAGAATCAACTAAAAGAGTCATCTAATGACATTTAAGGATGAAACTGAAACAACAAAAGACCAAAAAATAAAAGAGAATTGTAGGCTTTTACTTTCTGTCATCAAGAACAATGAAGCTACCACATTTAGTCTCTAACATCTTAGCAAGTTATATGAGAGCTGGATTGGACATAGTTTACACATTAGAATTTCAATGAGGAAGTGACTCACTTCTGAGGGTGAGGATTGAATGAGTTTTATGTGTGTTCAATTCCACCTAACAGAACTCCTTTCTTCTTCAAGGAGTTGAAGTGCTGTCTTCTAAGCCTCTACAAATCTCCACTGCTAGTTGTTTTCCTCTCAAACTACGCTGTATTTAACTACTTTGTTATTTGTTCTCTTCATATTTATTTTGTATACATTTATTTGTAGCCCTATTTTCTCCTTGTTAGACTTGAAGCTCCCTGTGCTCAAAGATTTTATCATTCATTGTATTTGCCTAGCACAGTATACACATGTAACAGACAGTACAAAGTACTTCTTGATTGATTAATATTTCAAAGAGTAAAGTGCTTACAGCCTTCTCAACCTTGAACAAGTTACTTAATTTCTCTTGGCCTCAGTTTTCTCATTTATAAAATTAGGAGGTTGGGCTAGATGACTCTTAGATCACTTCAGTCCCTGAGTCTGTGATCCCATGATCAAAGATGCAGAAAAAAATCTCAAGACTTTATTACCAAAAAAAAAACGGCAACCAAGAAAATATAAACTACTATTGACCTACATATTTACTTTTCTATCTATAGAAAAAAAATTCATGAGAATAACCTGTACCTTAGCAGGGGCATCCTTGATGAAGGCATGCAAGGGAACAGGAAGCTTTTAGAAATGATATTCTGAAGCAAGTTAAAAAAATGTATTATGGAGAAAAATAATTATGGAATAGTCAGGTAGCACAAAACAACTGATAAACCATCCAAGAGATCCATTTGGTATCCATTGTACTGCACTACTGTGCAATAAGAATGATGAATAAGCAAATTTCAGAAAAACCTGGAAAAACTTGTATGAATTGATGGAAAGTGAAATGAGCAGAGCCAGGAATACACTGTATACAGTATCAGCAACACTGTGTGATGACTAACCATTAATGACTCAGCTCTTCTCAACAACACAATGATCTAAGACAAGTACAAAGGATTTATGAAGGATACCACTATCCACATCTAGATAGAGAAGGACTCTGAATGTAGTTTGAAACATACTTTTTCACTTATTTTATTCTTTTTCATGCATTTTTTTCTTTTGATCTGTTTCTTCTTTCACAACTGTGACTCATATGGAAATGTTTTATATGATAGCACATGTATAACCTATACCAAATTGCCTGCCATTTTCATTAGAGGGGAGGGGAGGGAGGGAGAAAAGTTTAGAACTCAAAATCTTGTAAAAATGAATGCTAAAAAGTGCCTTGACATGTAATAGGGGAAATAAAATATAATTTTTAAAAAAGAAATCAAAATGAAGATTCCCAAGATATTAGATGGACATCCTGTATAAGATTTACAGGATATGTAAATAGTAAGAATTTTACAGATGTGGATGCTGAGTCCAGAGAGCTTCAATTGCCTTAGATCCCATAATAAGTCCCATAACTGGTATTTGAACTCAGAGTTTCTGATTCCCAATTCTTCTGCTCTTATATTGCTCTACAGAAACATGAACACTATCAAAATTAATATTTCTGCCACTAAAATCACACTTTGATGCTTCAATAGGGGTGTGGATATGACCCTGAATTCCTTAAAAAGTCTGTGAGATGTCAGAAAAACTTAGGGCTTCATATTGTAATGTATCCTCCGAATCCCTATGTTGAGTTTCTGTGTACTCCAGCTGACTCATTCATTCTACACTCATCCCTTGACATTCAGGAGTTTCATATTCACAGTTTTGGTTATTCACAAATTGATCATCAATAATTAAATGGGGATTTTTGGAAATTTGTGGCATACTACAGAAAATCACAGATGACATATATGTAAAGAAAACTAAAAAAATTAGTAAGTCATAAATGCATAAATACTGTATATTAATAATTATTTTATCATTTACTGCTGTAAGTACACATACATAAATTGATTATAAATAGTTAAATTTATTAAAAGTTTTAGTGCACTAAAGAACTACAGGCTATGCACTTTCTTTGAGAATACCTCCTCTGTCTTGCCACTGTCCAAACTCAGTCACATGATTTTTCTCCCCCATCATCATTGTATCTGCTTTTCATAGAAGGAAATCAGTGAAGAAGTTGCTGCAGCTACATTTAGCCACAGAAAAGTCTCTGCAGAGTATGTACAAGATAATAATCTCAAGCAGAAGCCACGACTTTTTTATGAGTCCAATGTGTTTTACTTGTTCTGTGTATTAAACAAATATGATCAGAATTATTAAAAATAAAGGTTTGGGTCAGGTGTTAGAGTTATTCAAGGTTTTTCATATTCCCAGGGGTCTTGCTCCCTCATTGTTTCTCTTGTGTTCTAGAAAAGAACCATGACATCAGGAAGGTGATGCCATGAATTGCAAGTGAATTGGATTTAAGTGAGAGAGGGCTGTACAAAGTTACCAGCCTCACTCTCTCCTCTGGAGCCATCTGGGTCCAGTGGCCAGATATGGATCAGGATGACTGGACATGGCCCCAGATGTAGTGGGAGACCTTGGCCTCGAATGCCAAGGGACAACCATACAACTGTTTAACTGTATTGTCGCTTTGCTTTGTTTCTTTGTTTGGTTTTTATTTTCTCATGAAGTTTTACAGTCATTTCCCTTCTCTTTGGTGATTCTAGTGTTTGTTTGTAGAACAGATGAGGTTCCAGCTTCCTTCAAGACTCTCACTTCACCATCTTGAATATCTACTCTTTAACCTAGGTTCCTAAAGCCAATGCAAACAGAGCACAAGGTCTTGTACGTCCTGTTTGGGTTGGGAAAGTGGTGAACATTATTGGCCTAGTGATAGATTATGAATCTGTCTTGTTTTAATAGAATGGCCAAAAAGGCACATCCCAAGAAGAGTGACCAGAGGACAAGTGGAAAGGGGTGGGGGGAGGGGTAGAATGAAGCACAGTAACTAATGAAGAATACCATTTCACTTCTAAAAAAGGTTTGGAAGGATTTCTGTGGTATGGAGGTAGTATACAAAACAATGAAAAGTATTTTGAAGTAGTGAAGGATTCGTTGTTAATAAAATTATTTTTGATTGAGAGAGACCTTTAAAGAAAATTATATTTTACATTTAGAACAATGTCCAATATTCAGGAGTAAATTATTTTTCCCCATTTCAATTCAGTATTTCTGCTGTGGGAAACTGAACCCAAAATAAAAAATAGAAAAGCACTAGAAACAAAATGTACTCCTAGATTTTAAAAGAATTCATTGTAACAAGAATTATGGAAGTATTCAAAGCAATATTCTGTCTTTGGTAATTTAGAGGCAGCCATGATAACCACTATTTGTACATGACAGTCATATGAAATAATAAACCTTGCTAGCTATAAACATTACCAAATTCTGACACTATTGATTTATTATGTCTAACAGTGACATCAAACCGAACAACTGACAGAAACAATGTTACAGCTTTAAGAGCAGTTTGTCAACGATTAATTCTGCCAAACGGGCTTTAGTTTTATGCTGGGACCGCTTGTCTAGCAGTTGTCAATCCAAGCAAAAATTACTACTGCCACACGCCTGCTAACACAGGCCCGAGGCACCGCTCCGTTAGCCCTCATTACCCCGATCACTGCAAATACAGATGCAAGGCCAGTCCCTATTTAATATGCATGTTAATTATGCAAATTATTAATTGGGCTAGTGCTTAAGGACTTGTGTTTATGCCCAGATTAGAGTCAATAACTGTATCGCACAGCATTTTGAGCCTGACCTGTGACAGAAATAAAGCTGTGCAGAAAGAGACAGTTTTCCTGTTCCTCCCTGAGCAGTGGCTCTCTATTATACTACAAAACAAGGCCTACTAGGAACCAAGAGAAACCTCTGCATATAGCTTTTATTCATATGTTTATTAATATTCTATGCCTTATATTATTTGTAATTATTCTGTCACACATTAAATTACTTCAGTAGGTCTATTATTTCAATAACAAAAAGTTTTGTTTCCTTAGTTTTTGAAAAAATGTTTTTAAAGCTATCTTCCCACCCAAATAAGACTATGGCTTTTGTCCTATTTATATTATACTGTCAATAAAAACTGTATGACATGGTATTATATGTTGTAAACTTGTTTGAAGGTATGTTTTTTCAAATCATATAGATTTAAGCCTCCAAATATAGAGAGTAAAGCTATAAGGCTTTTCCAATTAAAATTTACAGCAGACAATGTTGTAAATTTTATACAGTTGTAATGCTGGCTGCAGTTGTACTGAAATGGGAACTATTGATCAGTGTGATTTCCCAGGATACATGAAGGGGGGACAAGGTAATGCACAAGCAGAAACAAAACTTTCATTTGTAAAGCTTTCTATTAGACTTTACTGCCCTCATTTGGTTCCAGATGCATCTAAACTGAAAAAAGTCAAATTCTCCCCACACAGCTATAGCCCAAAGCACAGAAAGCAAACAAATTAATATATTGTGTTGAGAGAAAAGTACAGTTTGAGAAGAGAGACTGTTATTGTTAAAGTGTTCCAAAGTATTGAAAAGATATTTTATCACTTGAAAGAAAAGAAAAAGGTAGAGAGAGTCTAAATGTTAAAAAATTGAAATTCAATTAAAATATCACACCCTAACACCAGTCTGCCTTTAAAGCCTTACTACCACACACTGGTCCAGTCAAATTAGTCCTATTACTATTCCTCATGCACATGTCTGTCCTCTGTGCCTGGAATGCACTCTCCCCCCACTGCTAATCTCCAAGAATCTCAAGTTTCCTTGAAGACTCAGCCCAAACTTACCTTCTACATGAGGCCGTCCCTGATCTGCTCAGTTGCTAGTGCCTTCCCAACCTTACCCCACCCCTACAAATCACTTTGCATCTATTCTATATATAACTATACAGATTGTAGATGCCCAAACAGATTGTCTTCCCCAGCTAGAATGTAAGCTCACGAAAGACATTTCTCCCTTTTGTCTTTTTAACCCCAGCACCTAGCAGAATGTTTAGATTTTAATAGGCACAGAATAAAAGGTTATTGATTGACTAAATCTTTCGGAGTTAGTTCCAATTCAGAGTGGACACCCAGGACTCAGCAAGTGGTATAAACTCAACAATCCATGAACCAACCACTGAAAGATACCATTTGCATCATAAATACCCTTTTCAATCCCAATTTATTAATTCCATTAGGTGACAGTGGTACTAGAACATATACATAGAAGATTCACAGAATTTTCGCATAAAAATAAGTTTCTTATAATTTTATAGGATTACAACTCTAGAATAGAATTTACATAGTCCAAATCCTCCCTCCTCCCATTATTTTGTAATTGAAGGGATTTTTCTCAATATCACACAGGTTAGTCAGAGGAATGATTTGAATCCAAGTCCTCTGATTTCATAGCCAATTCTTTCCACTGTACTACACTTTGAACCCAGGACTTAGAATATAAAAAGTATTCCTTAAAGAAGATCTAGCCCAACCTCCTCATTTTGGAGTTGAGGAAAGTGAGACCTAGAGAGACTAAGTGACTTGCTCAAGATTACACAAATATTAAGTACCAAAGTCAAAATTCAAACTCAGGACCTCCAACTTCAAATGCAGTGTTCTTTCTACCACATAACACAGACTGAATTTATTCAGTCTCTTTCGAAACCTAATCCCATTGAACATAGGATGAAGTCATTTGACCGTTTAAGTTTTCCAACTGTCTTATCCACTAAAGTTGCCATCATCAATGGTAGAAGCATGAGCCTCTTTTTTAGTAAGAGAAATACTTTTCAAGAGCAGTTTAATAAATAAGTATTTAGGAATTTAATAACTGGTTTTCTTACTAAAAATAAATTCATATACTTAAGAAATGTCTATATTTTGCATCTTTCAAATAAAATATCTTCAAAGTTTAAACCCTCCAAGGCAAACTATGGGGCAGCTAAGTGGCACAGTGGATAGAATGCTGGTCCTAGAGTCAGGAAGACTCATCTTCTTGAGTTTAAATCTTGCTTCAGATATTTACTAGTTGTGTGACTGAGCAAGTCATTTAACCCAATATGCCTCACTAACCCTCTTTTTCTATCCCCAGAGCTCAGCACACTGCCTGGCACATATTAGATACTTAATAAATGTTGACTGATTGATTGATATATAAGAAACTGATCCAGATTTACAAGAATAAGAGCTATTCACCAATTAATAAATGGTCAAAACATAAAAACAGACAGCTCTCAAAGGAAGGCATTTAAGCTATTAAAAAGCCAAATGAAAAAATACTCCAAACCATTCATTAGATGCAAATTACAGCAACTCTGAAGTTTCACTTCACAACTTCTAGATTGACAAGGCTGACAAAAAAGGAAAATGACAAATGTTAGGGACTGCAGGAAAGCAGGCATACTGATATATTGGTGGAGTTGTGAACTGGTATAGGCATTCAGGAAAACAATCTGGAACTATGCCCCAAAGTCATTAAAGTGTTCCTCAGAGATCAAAGATGAAAAGGGACCTATCAGTACAAAAATATTTATAGCAGATCTTTTTATGGAAGCAAAGAACCAGAAACTAAGAGAGTATTTACATGTGATTGGAGGAATGGCGGAACAAACTGTAGAATATGAATGTAAAGGCATAATGTTATGCTCTAAAAATGATGAAAGGAATGGCTTCAGAGAAACCTGGGAAAATTTGTATGAACTAATGCAAAGTGAAGTGAGCAGAACCAGGAGAATAATTTACATTATAACATCAATATTGTTTAAAAATTGAAAGAAAATTTTGAAAGACTTAAGAATTCTGATCAACTCATAATTCCAGAGGACCAATGATGAAGAATACTACTCACCTCCAGACAGAGAGATAATGGACTAATTGACTATCTATATTTGTTAAATAGGTTTTGCTTTTCTTTTTTTCAGGGGTGGGTAGATGATACAGAGAGACAAAAATGCCTCTTACTTGAAAAAAAAATTAATTTAGTTTTTAAAAAGGTAAACCAACCCACTAATGGACAAATTCCATGTTTAAACAGTTAATTTTTAAGAACAATCTCAAGATAAAATTACATATTCAAAGGTATAAGATAATTCACAATCGAAACTATGATGTAATTATGAATAAACTTTTCTGAACTCTTATCATATCCATTGTCTATATCAGAATTCTTGATTTAAATTTATAATACTCACCTATTTGTACTACCACACCTCATATTTATAAAATGCGAATAATATCCTTTGTGCTAACAGGACTGAAAGTGTTATAGAATGGGAGGTATTATCTAAATCCTCCATTCTCTTCACAAAAATCTGTTCATCTAATTTCAGGCAACAAACCATTTAAATAAAGGATTTCATAACATTTTTGTGGGGGGGGAGGAAGAAGAAGTTTGAACATAACTTTTGGGACACAGAATTTGAAACCTATCTGTATGACATATTGTCAAGACTTAGTTTCATAATCCTTCATGTGTATAAACTTAGTGTTTGGGATTCCCTAAAAAAATGGCACATTTTTTTCAACTCCTAACACAGTGCTATTTACTAGAGAAAACAGTTCAAAAGTACATATGAAGTCATCTCTGTAGTTACAATGAATATTAGACTATCTTCTATAGTCTTTGTTATACTTCCTCTTTATATTGAAGTCTTTAATTTTTGCTGAGCATTATTTAATTCACTAGAGAGGCAAGCTGGTATAGTTGGTAGAGTATTGAATTTGGAGTCAGGATTCCAGTCTCACCTCTCATATACTGACTATGTAGCCCTAGGTAAGTCACCTAACTTCTCTGTGGTCCAGGAAAGTCAGTAAAACTACAAATGTAAAGGAATTTGCCTATAATCTCATCTATAAGAGGAAATGAGTTTGGCAAATCTCTTGAGCCTGGGAGTTCTGAGCTGCTGAAGGCTATGCGGATCAGGTGCCTACAGTAAGTTCAGCATTAATATGGTGAGTCCCCACTCTCTGGAACCTAAGGAAGAGCAAACTGGTCCAAATTGGAAACGGGGCAGATCAAAGGCCCCTGAACACTCAATAGGGGGATCAGGCCCATGAGCAGCTCTGGCATTTTTCCAATCTGAGAGAAATGGAAAGACCTAGCCCTAGATTAAAAAAAAAAGTCTCTAAGTTGCAGATTTGTACTGACAGAGTGATTTCCCTCACAGAGTTCCCAGTTATATCAATAAAATAACAAATCTGGTAAAAGCAGGTTTAATTCTTTATTTTATTTATGGTGATAACCATAGAAATGATATATGGAAATAATTAAGCATATTCAATACTATCAATATATTTTTAAAAATACATAGAATTACCACAGCAAAAATGTCACAATTCAGAGTCAGAAGGAAGATTGTAAGGCATCTAGTTCAACCTGTACCTAAACAATAATCACATCTACAACATAATTAAAGTAGTGATACAGTTCTTATCTGAACACCTCTAGTAAGACACTACCTTCTAAGGAAGTCTATTTCACTATGGGACAGTCCTAATTCTTATGAAGCTTTTTCTAAAATCAAACCACTTGGTGCAATGAAAAGAGCACTAGACGAGTCGTAAAAAGAGTTGGCTTTGAATTCTGATTCTGCTACTTACTAGCTATATGACTTTGGGCAATCATCTCTGACTTTAGTTTCCTCATCTGTAGAATGAGAGGAGTTAGAATAGCCGGCCTCTAACATCCTTTCCAGTTCAAGATCAATGATTATATGATTTTATGACTACAAGCCTTAACTTAAATGTAGAGAATTTGTTTAAGCTTTTTGTTAAGTGCTAAGAGTTCTTTCAAGCACAATATAGTATTAATTTTCACATTCTAAAGTTATAAGTTACAAATTTATGTCACTGATTTATGGGCATACTTTAAGATGCAGATATCTTTCTTTTCTATGACAATCTATAAAGAGACTCTGTGGGTATCTAATATAGGGCTGATTTCACTGGGTACTTTTAGGATACAGTAAAAAAAAAAATCCAGATTTGATTTTTACCTGAGCAATTCATGGTTCTGTCACTAGCTACATAACCCTTAGCAAAAGACTCTTCTTGAGCCTCAGGTTTCTCATCAATAAAATGGATATTAATATCTGTACTACTTAACTCAATATGACTGTGAGAAAATGCTTCATTGTGCACCTGATCTCATCAATGTGGGCACTTCCTCCAAAAGTACTATTTGCAATCCATCCATACTGTTTCACCCTTTGTAATACTTATCCATATACACTCACAAATTCTCTATCAAGGATGTATGAAAGCTCTTACTCTAGGTCTTTTAACATTCTGTGGTTGACAGTGAGGTACCAGGACTGCAATGAGGAATATGTTATGTAAATAAAAAAACACTATATAAATGTGAATTCTCTTTACTAACAATAATAGCAAATGCTAGCTCCTAAGAAGATGACAGGAATTTTAAAAATAAATCATTAGAATTAAAATATATTAGTGAAATATGTGACTGTATAGCAACAACATTAATAATAATAATTGCTAACATGTATATAGAGTTTTAAGGTTTGCAAATATCTTTACAAAAGTTATCTCATTTAATCTTCTCAACAACCCTGTGAGGGAGGTACTATTAAGCCCATTTTACAGATGAGAAAACTGAGGCTAACAAAGGTTTAGTGACTTGCACAGGATCACACAGCTTGTAAACGTCTAAGACTAAATCTGATTTCAGGTCTTTCTGACTCCAGGTCCAGCAGTGGTGCCCATCTGCTGGTGCCCTCACCAGATGCTAGGAAGAAAGTAGAGGGAAGGAAAGAGAGAAGAAAATGAGGTCAGTTTTGAACATGTTGCATGTAAGATGTCTACGGAACATCCAGTTTAAGATATCTAAAGGGCAATTAGAGGTGTGACAGTAGAGGTCAGGAAAGAGGTAGGGGCTAGATATGAGGATAGACATTAGAGCCCAAGGTATGCAAGGCTGCAAATGAGAATCAACTGCAGAGGGATAATAACTGAATGTATGGGAGCTGATGAACTTATCAGGAAAAATAGTATAGAGGGAAAAGAGAAAAGGGCCCAGGACAGAGCCTTGGGGGACATACAGATTTTGTGGATGCAAACTAAATGAAGATCCAACAAAGGACACTTAAAAGGAATGATCAGACAGATAGGAGAATCAAGAGACAACAGTTTTATGGACGTCTGGAGAGGAGGGGGTGATCAAAAGTGTCACTGACTACAGAGAGGTCAAAAAAAATGAGGAGTGATAAAAGGACATTAGATTTGGCAAATCTGAACTCACTTTCCTGACTTGAAGCCCATTATTCTATCCACAATATTACCTAGCTGTCTTGATATAGTGATACAATACAACAACGATTTAAGTGTCTGTTATTTGCAGAGCACTCTGTTAGGAGGCTTTAGATAAAAGAGAGAACTTCTTCCCAAGAACTTTCTGATTTAGTACACAGATAACTGCAATACTTGATATCCACATAAGGGACTAGAAAGACGAAAAAACAAACTAGTCTAAACTACTAGATAATCTGGTCAGACAGTCATTTGTTAGCAAACATATAGAAGAAAAACTCACATTTAGAATCACAGAACCATATTCTAAGCTAAAGTTACAAAAATTTTAGGAGTTGAGCTATGATTTCAAAGTAATATTAATAAGTTAATAATGAAACAACCATAACTGCACTGGTTTGACATTTCATATTTGATCTTAAAATTTATACCTGGTTAACTAAATCAGAGTAGAGGGTGTAATTATAGGTTCTAAGACTGTAGAGGTCAGTTCACTATGGCACTGGGCCATAGGCACACACTGTCCATAATCAAGCTCTTGGTCACAAGAGCAAGTAAATGACAAAACAGGGCAACCTCATTACTAGGAAAACAACTTAAAGATGATGTCCATCTTTACATCTGAATCTGGCACATTACTTCATTTCTTCAAATTCTAAAGAGTATTCACTTTCTCTGTATTCAGAAAATAAGTGTTTGCCTGGAAGAACTAAAAAAGTCTATTTAAAATGCAGTTAAAGAATTTTTTACTATAGGAAGACAGAAACCTAAGGGTTTTGCAAGATGGAATATTACAAAGTACATTTCAGTACTTCAAGGTATGAGTACTCCCTCTGCTAAAACAGATTACAACCCCTTCATAATTCAGGAGGCTATCTTCTAGAGTTACAATGGTTGAAAAATTCATCATCCTGAAGTTATCTTAGTGATGATTTATAAATATTGTGATAAATATGTGTTAAATCAGATCTCACTAAAATGTTGACATTTTAATTAAACAGTATATTTTTATGGTAACTTTGCATGAGACATTATACTAGACACTTAGAATAGAAAGGTAAAAGATGAGCCAGTTTCTGCCCTCAACAAGCATATAATGTAGTAAGAGAAGAGTATGAGAGATGGAACGCATTCTCTCCTGAACTTTTTCTCTTAGAATCCAAGCATAGTTCAAGAGTCACTTTGAAGTGATTTCCATCTGTTAGACATGCCTTCCCCACAAATGAAAATTACCTTGTATTTACTTTGCTTATGTTTTGTATATACTTATGTATGTATTATGTTGCTTTCCCCTATAACATCTAAGTTTCTTGAAGAAAGGAGTTATTTCATCTTTGTCTTTGTATCCCTGTCACCTAGAAAATATTAGGCATATGATAACTGCTTATTGATTGAATGATCAAATTTTTATTTGATGCACAATAAGGAAAATTCTGAAAAAGTATTCTAAGAAAATTGGATGTGGGAGAAATCACTTTCCGTGAGAGGAGTTGGATTTGGGGGTAAATTAGGAGTATGAGACACCTGAGCTGGACCTTGAAGGATTCAATGGCAGAATCATGGAGGAAATATAATCCAGGCATGGAGGCAAAAGATCATCAGCGCAAAATCAAGGAACAGCTAGTAAGTAGTCTAATCTGATGGAACAAAGGATACGTAAAGAAATACTATCAAATAAGGCTGAAACAAAAGATCATAAGATCAAAGAGAGGTAGATAGAATAAGGAAACTGAGGTCTAGGGCAGGTTAAGTGACTTGTCCAAGGTCACACAAGCAAGTACTATCAGAGAAAGGATACAAACTAAGGTTCTCAGACTCCATAGTTATTCTCTTTCCACTGTACCACAATTATTTCATCCAGATTGTGTAAAGCCTTAAATGCTAGGCTGAGCAGTTTTATTTTATCCTATGGGCAACAGGTTTTGAAACAGAAGACCAACATAGACCTTTCCACTAAGAAGTTTATTTTGACAGCTGTGTGAAGGATGAATTGTGAACATAAACATAATTTACCATTTACAGATGGGATATGTAGCATAAGAAGTCTGAAGGTCATAAAAGACCTGAATTCAAAAATTACATCTCATACTTATTAACTGAATAATCACAAGGAAGTTATTGCTAGTCTCTGAACCTCAGATATCTCATTTGTAAAAGGGGAATAATATTTTCTACCTAATAGAGTTGCTATGAAGACCAAATGAGAAAATCTATATAAATCATTTAATAAACCTTAAAGTACCATCTAAATGTAAGTTATTATTACTTACATTACTATCACCAAACCTTTTATCCTAATATCTCATCATGACATAAAGGTAAACTATGGTTTTGCAAATGCTATGGCAGCAAAGTCCTTCAAAATCAGAAAGATTTCAAATCTGGTTGACAATATGAAAAACCAGCCTAGCTGAGGGTAAAAAGGCTTTTTGCAAGGTTAACTACTGGGTGACCATTTGGGGCAGAGGGGTAAGCACAATAACTCAAGGAACCATTTACTAAGGTATGGAAGTTTTGCAAATTGCATTAGTAAAGAGTATTTTCATACCCACAAAAATAAAACCATTCATTTTTCAACATATTGACATGTTTGAGTTTATAAAGTCTAGGAAGGGTTATACTCCTGTAGACTAACTAAAAATCTGTTTAAAAGTAAAACAAAAGTCAAAACAACTAAAGATGGATTCTGCTAATGGAAACTATAACCACCATGGTCATGGTCACAGGAGTATAAATCAAATTTATCACACAGAATGTTGTGTAAAGATATAACCCTTAAAAATAAAGCTACTTTAAAATAAATTTTCTAGTTGATCACATTATGAAAGTTTAACTGTCCCCAAAGTTTAACTGTCTCCTAAGTTCCCCAAAGCCCAAATTACAAGTTGCTATTTTTTTTAACAATAGCATATAAACAATGTTCTGAGCTGAGTCAAAATCCAACCCTTCTCATACATAAGGTGGTTTTCTGCATTAGTGAGGAGCTCATCCAAATGCTCTACCACCCTCCCTTCTTTCCTGTGTAGCAATACCAAAGAAACAGATCTATATAGGATATGAAGGTAATCAGAAACTCTTACACACTATAATGCTAATTTCGCATAATTAATGTCACTGAAAAACAAATTGTCCACCTTAAGCAGTGGTCAATAACATGTAGAATATATGCATTTTTAAGAATATATTATGTTAATCACATGAAATAAAAAATTAAGAAAGACAACATTCTACTACAAAAAGATTGGGGGGAGAACTAGACAATGAATGAACCCAATAATGGGAAAAGATAACAAAGACCTAGGATTCTAGCATCTGGCACTAAATGAACTTTTTTGTAAACTGAATGGCGGTTTCCAAAACTGCTCCAAGCATCATTCCTTTGCCAAGGCAGTAAACAGCTTTTATCAGCAATAATGATGGCATAATCCCAGCTAAAAAGGAAAGTAACATATGGCAGCAGCCCTCCAAATACCATCCCAACAAAGTAGGGGGCATTTTTATTACAAAGTCCACTTGCAGAAAATCTGCCAGACTTCTCTTTTTTCCTTCTTTAAAAAAAAAGAGGGGAGGGGGTAAAAAAAGGAAAGGAAAAAAAGAAAAGAAACACAGGTTATCATCTTCCCTGTTTGAGTTGAATGTGGCATTTGGGAATTTTAAACTAATGAGTTCATTTTTCTTAAGCATGTATACAAACAGAGGCACACACAAAGAGACAGCCACCACTGATAGCCAATGTGAACACAAAAACTATTTTCCTATTGCTATAAACATAAATAAACATATATATGTATATATATTAAAAGGACAACATTAAATAAGAACACCATTCCATAAAGGAATAACAGAGCATTTCTAGGAGTCTTTTTTTTAGAATTTGGAAAGGAATATGACTTACTTAGAAGATCAGAAGGTTGAACTGGTACCTAGCTTTGTGATTCATGCTCAATAATCAGAGAAAGAGCTCTTAATCCAAGTGAAACAAAATGAAGATGTAAAATGTTTATTGGTATCCAACAGAAAGAAGGTGAATTATGATGAACTACAAACAGCAAGAATCTGTAAATCTTATTAGTTCTCTCTTGAAGTGTCAGGCTGCATAATTTTGATTCCTGAAAACAACCTTCACCAAACATTTTTTTGGTTTAGGCCATGAAACTGTTTATCAATAGGCACATGAAATCTGATGCCATTATACTACATTGTTTGAGCTGAAAATGCTCTTAAAGATAATCTAGTCAAATCTCATTTCATAAATGAGAAAACTGAGGTCCAGAGAAGGAAAGTATTTTGTACAAAGTTACATGGATACCAAGAGGCAAAGACAAAATACGGCTTTCTGGATAAATTAACTTTAGTTTTCACCACTGGAGCAATTTTTTTTCTTTGATAAAAGTAAATGACATTTTTCTCCTCTTTGGAGTTTTATAACTCCTTCCAATTGTCATTTCAGAATCACATAGGTAAAACATGGGTTTAGATTTTTAAGCTCAAAAGAATTTATTGGAAAAAATTACTTGACTAATAAACATACTCATTGTTTTGCCCTATATGCCAAACATTTAGATTTTTACTGCCTATTTGATGTAAATGCATTAGCTAATTGGACAATGAAAAAGTAAAAAAAAAAAAAAAGTGTTAATATTTTTGACATCTTTACCTATAAATATATTTTTCTAGATTGAAAAATGTACCTAATGGTTCCACTCACTGATGTGCACTGCAGTTTACCACAGTGTCTATATTTCTGTTGTCAGTTTTACAGTATCTCCCTTCATTAAACCTATCAAGTTTTCCTTTTGATCATGCAACCAAGGCCAGAAGACAGATATCTTCCTGGAACAGAGGAGTCTGCCAAGTCTTTCACAGGACCAGCTTTAACCTCCTTATTGATTTTTTCAACACTGCAGCCATTCATCGTTTGTGACATTTGGCTGTCGGATCTTTAACACCCTTCAACCAAATCAATTTCATATTTTTGTCAATGCTCTGCTAGGGGATGAGTAAAATAGGAAAAGACTTAGCATGATTTAGAATGTTGATTTTCTCCAACAGTTTTATCTCTAGTTTTTATAAGCCTTATAAAGTTAATTCACTTGTTTATTTATGCATCTGTAAGAAACATGGGGAGAAAGCTTTGTAAATTGCAAGTTTTCAAAAATGAACTTATTCACAAAATAAGTCATATCAATTTTTTAAAAATTCTAATGTTTTAAAAATATTAGTCAACACAAGGATCCTCCAGTCTATGACCTAAAGACCAGTATAAGACATCCTATTGTGTTTGATATGGTTATTTTAAAAAACATGTTATTAAATAACATGTTAAAAAAACACTACCAAGAGAAATCTATTATTTACACTCAATTTTAAGCTTTTAAAGATCATAACCTAATTTTTAAAATTGAGACAACAAAACATTCTTCCATAGAATCACAGGATTTAGCACCGGAAAAGAACTTAGAAAGTATCTACTCCAATCCCTTCATTTTAGAGTTCCAATCTTCTATACATTATGGTTAAACAGAGCAATTATATGCATATGTGTGTATGTGTGTGTATGTATACATATACACATATAATTTTAATAAAACATCAAAATAATTTCACCATTCTGTCTGATACCTTGTAGCTAAATTCTCAGGTTACCTAAGTACTCTACCATTCACCTACTTCAGGTGCCAGTGGATAACTCCTTTTGCTATCAATGAAAACTGCACACCAAGATCAAGGACACATATGTTCTAATTTGTGCCAAACCTCCCATTGCTTGACAATGTCAGCAGTCTTTTCATGAAAATGACTGAACAAATGATGCAACTCAACTGAAGTATATATTGTTATGTTTTAGCTAATTGGTTAAGATCTTAACCACAATTTGCATACTACCTTATGTTGTGCCATTCTTTTTGCAGTAAGTTCTTAAAATAAATGTTGGGTTTTAAAGGCACAATAAGAAACTCCACTAAATAAATTTTGTTGCTACAAATATAGACTGCCCTTTTTATCTCCAAATACCACTCAAAGAAGCCCTGAGTGTCCCCCATAATTGATACTACTGTTCAGCATATAGCTATGAACTATTTTTTCGCTTCAAAGAGATCTCATTTTAGAGGAACAGCCTACATGTCTACCAACACTACACACTTAAAAAATAAACCAAAACAAAAAAAAAAACTGGGTTAATGACTTGAAAAGTCTGATCGCTACTTGGGAACCAAAAGTATTCAAAGTATGAGTATGAATTCGAGATTCATATATTAATGATTTAACATACCCTGTAGATTTACTACCTTCAACACGTATTCTTAAAACACCCCCCAAAACATAGTTATCATAGAACCAATATAAAAAAATACAGTTGCAAAGATGATTTTAGGAATAGGAATTTATCCAACAAACCCAAAGCATTAAAAATCTAGATTAATAACCTGACAATTCAAATGGCTTCTTTGGCACTACTAGGAAACATGATGTAAATATGAATTAAGGTTATTTCTGAAGTACATACAAAATATATGATGAATTGCAAAGGCTTCTCTGTATTCTTTTATTTGTGCCATTCTGTAAGGTCTATTATTGATAAAAAGCAATTTGGTTTTGCTTTTAGATTATTAACAAAATCTTAGAATTTAAACCAAATCTTCTCCTATGAGCCAATGATTTTATATTCGATCCAAAGAATATTTTGTGAACCTTCTACTTTGAATCTATACAGAACAGCCAATTTCTAATAATGCAAAATTGTTGAGAGAATACTGCACTTAAAATCCAAATCACTCATCAGGTATTTATTAGCTGTAAGAACCTTGGCAAGTCAGTTGACCTCTCTGTAAAATGGACCAATGATAACACCTGTTTTATAGGGCTGATGTGAGGATAAAAGAGAAAACATACATAAATCACTTTGCAAACTTTAAAGTGTTATATATTTGTTGTTGTTTTTGAATAAAACACAATCCACCATACACTCATAAAACATATCAATGAATTAATAAGTATTTATTAATACTTGGCACTGTGCTAAGCCTCATAGACATAAAGCCAAAAGTGAAATAGACCATGTCCTCAAGAAACTTACATTCCATCTGCAAAGATAACTTGCACCTATATAAATACATACAAAATAAATGTGAGGTAATTTCAGAGTGGAGGTACAAGCATTAAGAAAAGCCTTACAAAAGGGATGCTGCCTCAGCTCAGCATTGAAGGAAATAAATTAATAAAAGCTTATTTATTGATTGAAAACCACTAGGGATTCAAACAAGGCACAAGTGATGAGGGAAAGCATTACAGACAGGCATAGCGGCCAGCTTCTCCATGTACAAAGACATGTAGACTAGAGATGGAATGTCACGTGTAAGGAAAAACAAAAAGGTCCACTTGTCTGGAATTTATAAAAGGGAATAATGTATAGCTAAAAAGGTATGCTATAACCAGGCTATGAAGAACTTTAAAAGTCAGAGGTGTGTGTATTTGATTCTAGAGGCAATAGGGAGCCACTAGAGCTTATTGAGTAGGGGAGTGCTATGGTCAGCTCTGAGACTTAGGAAAATGATTTTGGCAGGTGTGTGGAGAAAAGATTAGATGGAGAAGACAGTTGGAGCAGGGAAATCAATTAGAAGACTACTGCAGTAGTTTAGGTGAAAGGTGATAAGAACCTCAACTAGAGTAGTGGCAGTATGATTAAGAGAAGTATCCAGATATAAAAGAGGTTCTGGAGGTAGAATTGAAAAGATTTGACAAATGACTGGTTATATTGGGTAAGGGAGCATGAGAAGTCAAGGATGATTCCAAGGATGCAAACCTGGGTTGAGAACAAAGTTAAAATTACTTCAAAATTTAAATAAATTAAATTACCATGAAATTAAATGAATTTAAAATAAAATTACTTTGAAATTTCTTTCCATGGTGATTCTCACTATAAGCTATCAAAAATGAGACAAAATGGTAAACTTAAAAGATATTAAATATCATTACTTGCATTTGGTATTTTACACATGCTTATAACAGAATGCAATTATTATACTGGGGTAAGAAAGATGAAAAATACCCTTTATCAATAGAGAGACCAAGTTAAATAGTTTGGGAGTTAGAAGACCTTAGTATAAATACCAGTTCTGTTGCTTCCCATTTCAATGATCTATGAACAGGTTACTCAATCTCTCTGGATCTTAGTTTCCTCATCTGCAAAATGGATGATGGGAGATTCAATTTAATACAAGAGAAAGGCATACGGTGCATTTGGTGATTTCTAAGACCTCTTATAGTTCTAAATGCTACATCCTACTGAGCTCAAGGCTCTTGACATTTCTTCTCCATTATAATCATAGCTTACTTAGTTCAAGTACTAATAGGACAGTATGAAACATTTCTTACAGTTTCCTTCTACCATCACATCTTCAAGAATACAGATTATATCAGCTGATCTTTATAGAAGTACAAATCATTTAAACTAGTCATTAATCCAATAAGTATCCACTGAGCACCTCTTACATGCTTAGTAATAACACAAAGACACATGGAATTTTTTTAAGTAACATAATATGGGGTGCTTACCTTCGAAGAGTTTATAATTTAGTTAAGTAGGCAATACTTATCAATATGAAACAATAACAAAGTGAGATTATGTGAGGATATTAAATTTCAATCAATTAATCAAATACTCCCTATGAACAATAATTTCTATCCCCAAACAGCTAAAAATCAAAAGAATTCAAAGAAAGAATAATAATGATGATTGTTAACATTTACATAGTGTTTACTACGTGCAAGGTACTGGGCTCAGTATTTCACAATTATTATCTCATTTGACCCTCACAACAGACCTGGGAGGTTAAGTGACCTTTCCAGTCACATTTGAACTCATATCTTCCTGATTTCAGGTATGACACTCTATCCACTGCAGCACCTGGCTGCCCCAAGTAGATTATAAAATGAAAAGTAGTAAAAGAGTTGATGGATTGGTAAGGTTTACAATGAAGTATAATACCTTTTTAAGATTTTTTAAAATTATTATTTGAGCACTGATAGTTCTGCAAAATACTTTTTCCATTCAATCCTTTTCCATATTTCATCCATAATAAAACAAATATTTTATGCATTTATTTGTAATAAAAAAATTTTAAATCCAAAGATTGTTTCTCTCTTCCAGAGTATGGCTGTTGTTTTAAACCACAAGGCAACATACATAGTGGCATTTCTTTTGAAAATATCTAATGAGGTCTAATTTCCAGAATTTTTAGTGTTCTGTTAAGTCCAGAGGGTCTTATAATTATTCATGAGTTAGTGAAGAGTTTAGAAGCACTGCCCTATGTAAAGTGAACATAACAGAATCCAGAATTGGACAAAATTAGTTATCTAATTACAAGCCTGAATTTGTCACTTTCAGGAAGAGTACTTAGCATGCAACTCTCCTGGGTACATTTCATGAACATGTTATGTTGCCTGGTTTCCTCCTAACTTCAATCCATCCTCCACTCACAGCTGCCAAGGTGATTTTTTTACCTCCCTGCTCAAAGAGCTCTAGTGGCTCCCTATTGTATCTAAGGTCAAAGCTCTCCGGCATTTAATGCTTTTCATAACCTGCTCCCTTTCCACTTTTCCAGCATCCTTACACCTTACTCCCCTCCATGAAATTTATCTCCCATCCCAGTGCCTTTGCCCTGCCTTCCATGCCTAGAATCCTCTCCCCCTTCATCTCTATCTCTTAATTTTCCTGGCTTCCTTGAAGATTCAGCTTAAATTCCACCTTCTGTTGGAGGCTTTTCTTGTTCTGTCTCACCTCCCCACCTTATCCTCTCCACTCCAAGCTGCTAATAACTTCCCTTTTCAGATTACCTTCATTTGCCAGCGTATGTCTGATATGTACCTGGTTATTTACCTGTTGTTCTCCCCCTACACCCATCCTTGAGGATGGGGATTTTTGTATGCGTGTGTTTTGATTTGATTTGCTTGATGTCTTTCTTTGTCTGCCTTACTCCGTTGGCCCAGAGCTTAGTTCAGTGTCTACCAAACAGAAAGGAATTAATGCTTCTTGACTAACTTTCAAAAATGAGATTAGGACTAAAAGAAATCTAATAGAAATATTATGAGGGTAGTTTCCCTGCACAGAAAGGAAAATAGTCCTCTTACACACACACACACACACACACACACACACACACACACACACACACACACGCACACACACACACGCACACACACACGCACGCACGCACGCATGTGCACATTATATCTGATTAGATTATCCTTAGCATCCACAGACTTCATGTTTTACGTTTTCCCTTGAATGTTATCTCTCTGATCTCTCTTCCCATGTTGACCTGTATCTAACTGATCATCTCCTTCCCTTCAGCAAAGTTTCTTTTCAGCAAAGGATCAGAAGTTCATTTATCCTAAAGTGTGAGTGACTATCAAGCAATAATTTTTTTTGAAAGCAACAAAATTATTCATATATATGAAGGTACTTATGAGGTCACCTAATTACCTCTCATTTTAAAGTTTTCAAAGGGCTTTCCTTATCACTACCCTGTCAGGTAAGTTCTGAAAGTTCCTCTTCCATGAAGTAATAGAGTGGGATTAAATAATCCAAAGTCCCATACAGCTCCAACAATATAATTCTATGACTATCACTCTTCTTTGAAGATGAAGAAACAAAGTCACAGAAAGATGAAATGACTTGACAACAGTCATACAGCTCAATTAGCATAAGAGAATGTGAAATCTTAATGTCTCTTTGCTCTTTACCAAAATACAATGTCCCCCCAACTCTCTCACACACCAACACACACACATACACACACACACACACACGCACCAGTTGATAGGAAAATAAAACAATTTTACTTGCGTAACTCATATATTTTGAGTGTCCCTTCCTCAAATAAGCACCTTCAACATACATCATTTTTTTCTAAAGAGATTTCATGCAGATTTGACTTATTTAACAAATTTATTTTTACAAATTTATGAAAAGCAGCCTCATCTATAGATGGATGTGGAGTTAAGTCCTGGGTTCTCTTTGTTTAACACTTAGAAGCTGTGTGATACTGGGCAATTCATTTTACCTATTTGGGACTCATTTTCCACATCTGTAAAAATGAAGGGGTCAGGTTAGATGAATACTTAAGTCCCTTTAAACTCTAAATTCTATGATCCTAAATGACTTGATTGTTTGGTGTCCTGAGTTTCCTCAGCTGTGAAATAAAAATAATCACACTTGTACTACCTTACAGTTATTATAAGGAAAACACTTTTAAAATCTTAAATATTTCAGTAGCTCTTTGATCTCATCAATGTAGGTAGTACTGGCTCCAATGGTACTTGTACAATGGTATAAATTATAACTATTCCAGATGCATCTTATCCATGTCTCCTGTAGATCAACCACAAAAAGTCCATACAATGTACTCGAGTGGAGATGAGTGATCCTCTAGCTCTCTGAACATTACACAGGTAACTTTAAAGCACTAAAGAAATAAGCACTATAATTAAGTAGCAGGTTTTAGTAATAATAGCACTGATTTCTATAGCCCTGTAAGATTTTTAAAGCATATTTCTTGTAATAACACTGTCAAATGCACAGTTCAAAGTTTTATTATCCCCATTTTATAGACAGGGACATGGATTCAGAGAAGAGAAGGGACTATCCCAAGGTCACACAGCTAATAAGTGTTGAAGCCAGGAATAAAACTCAGGTCTCCTGACTTCAAAATCCAACAGGTGGGGAACCTAAGACCTCAAGGCCACATGTGGCACTCTAGGTCCTCAAGTGCAGTCCTCCGACTGAATCCAAACTTCACAGAACAAATCCCCTCAATAAAAGGATTTGTTCTGTAGAACTTGGACTCTCAAAAGGCTGTAACCAAGGACCTAGAAGAACTCAAGGCCACAGGTTTCCTACCCCTCATCCAGACCCTTTTCATACTATGCCACATTCCATTTTAGATTTTTAACTACATGATTTCTAAATCCTCTTAATTACACCCAATAGCCCCCTAGAAGTAATATTACATCAAAAATTAAGCAACCCATTGTTTTTGAAACTTTTGAAATCATAAACCAATGTGTATTATATTATTCCATAACCCATTCTTCTTATCACATAAGTTGCATCATATGCATTCCAAAATGCATTAGACCTTCCATTGCAAGGTATTATCTTTGATGATACTTTAAACCTAGAATTAGTCACTATTTTATTACTAATGGAAGTACTTTAAACATTATATTCTCACTTTTTAAAAATTGGTACAGACACCTGAGACAAAAACTGTCCTGGAAAAGCTGCCTACAACAGCTACATGCTGGTCACTCTTGCTTGTCAAGGCTGATTTATTGCCTCCTTGCTGTTCAATTTCACATTTTGTCCTCATCATATCCCTGGCTCATGATCATTCTATGCTGACCCTTGTAGCACAGGCAGGGAATATTGATAAAACAATTATCTGTTGGCCGTTCATTTGATTTTCCATTTCAATTACGGATTGCACGAGGCAAAAGGCAAAAGATTGCATCATTGATTTTTCTACCTTACAACAGTACAGAGTTGCTTTGATGGTCATAAAATGAATGCAACTCAACCATACTTTTAAAGGTCATATTGTGTGTCTGTGTGTGTTTTAGTGTATTTTTTTTAGGGTTTAATGCATTCAACTGTATATATTTTGTAAGGCGAAAGTTATCCTCCAATAACTGACTATAACATCACCCAGGTAAAAATATTTTGAGAGAGGTATAGAAATCACATTATCATGTAAAGATCACTGGCTGAAGTCACAGTACCCTGGTTTGGATCTTTTCTCTGAAGCTGACCTGCTCTGTATCCCTAGGCAGGTCACTTCAACTCTCTGAACCCCAGTTTTTTCTACTATAAAAGATGAAGTTGTATTTGATGGTCTTTAAATTCCCATTGAACCCTAAAATTCTAAGAGGCTTTATCCAGAAGTCTTCAAAATCATAGAATAATTAGATTTACAAGTGGAAGGGACCTTAAAATCATCTTGTCCAAAAGAACATTGTGGCCTAGAGAGATTAAAAGGGGGGAATAAGTAATAGAATCATTATTTGAACCCAAGTTCTCTTCCTCTAATGTTTTGTCCACTATGTTAGGAATCATTTTACAATGAAGTCACATGACACAAGTTCAGAGTTTTCTGTTAAAGATTTCTTGCTTTTAGATACAAGTAAAGGGAAGGTAGCAAATAATCACTTCAAAAGTGATATGATATCTGATTAAAAGCTTCACGTTTCACCTTCAGACCTGAAGCAGTATTTAAAAAAAGAGCTGCTTGCTCAATTTCTATAATGTTCAAGGAACAATTCAATGCAAAAAAAAAAAAAAACCCAAGCATATTATGCTACTAAACATAACTATGTTCAAACTTCACCTATCTGAAAGGCTGATAATGTGCTATTGCTAGTCAGTGATCCAGGACGGTCACAGTCACAGAGAAATGGTGCTGAACCTACTAAACTTCATTACGGTTCAGCGAATGGTACTGCTCCAGGGGATTTTCACATGGCCGACCTTAAGAAAAGTTCAGCCTTTGATCAAGGTTTAGTGTTCCTGGAGTGGCAATGGTACAGGAAGGGGATTCCATTTTCTATGCCATAAGGTGCCCGTGTTGATCTTCTTAAAGCCCCAGAGTTTTCTTCCAAGGCTGGATTACGCTTAGCAATTAAGGTAATGAACTAGCTGAGGTAACAAAGCATAATGATCTCTTTTGTCCTTTGAATTCTTATGAACTCTACTCATTCACAATAGTCTGGCATGCAAAGCTTTTTCAAATCCTTACAGCTTAAAACTATGTAAAAAATGATTACTTCCATTATGCCTTCATAGTTTGACATTTTTAATTTAAACACCTGTAATATTTAAGCATACTTTTCAGAACCAAAATACCCACTCAAAGAATGCTAGCTTACATTCTGGTAATATTTTGACATTCTATATGGTATTATTTTTAATGCCTGAAAAGATAATGTGATGAATCTATTACAAAAATATCAAAATATATATATTGAGGGTTGTTTCTTGGTTTTTGTTTCAAAATAGTAACATAATTTTAATATGGTGTTCTGATAAATGCAATATTCACATAGAACAAATATTCATAAGTATAGACTTTAAATACGGAGATTAAAAATGTAAAATATATTTAACCAAGAACCCAAACTCTTCTTTTAAAAATGGACTCACATTTTTAAAACTAGATCTAGTGTGTTTTCTAACTGAAAATCTCTTCCAAGGATCATTGCATAAATGTATTAATTACTTTTTTTTCAAGGGTTGGCTGTGATTTATTTTTATTTTATAAATATTTTCAGAAACATCTGGCTACCATTTTTTTTACATTTTCTCAAATCTTTGCATGTTATAAACCTTCCCCACTGCAGAATGCGCTGCTCTCTGATCTTTCATCTTAACACATTTCCAGCCCCAAATTTCACTTCAATCTCACCTCATCTCTCCATACTACATTAACCCCTGGCAATTGCCTTCCAAATGACCCCATTAAGCTGTAATTGCCTCAGCAGGCCTGCACTTTCGCTTGTAATTCTGTACCTCTCATCTCCCAGACGTTCTCTCAGCATCATTTCATGTTCTGGCTCCCTTCACTGAGCTCAGCTTATGACCTCGCTGCACCATGGCCGGAATGACTACTAAAAGCATAACAGAGACGGAATTCCATTACTTATTTTTAAAAGTTCTCTGGTGCCCTAATGTAATATTCTTTCGGGACTGTTGTCAAGGATACCAAGCACTGGCCATTAAAACCTTTTGTTTTCCAAGGCATTCCGTCTTTTATTAATAAATAAAGATAAAGATAATGGGCATCTACCCGCGGGAAAGTCAGTGTATGTTTGCAATTTTCTCTTAATATTCCAATCTTGTTCTTCCTACAATATTTAGAAAATGAAGAGGACAGAAAATGCCTTCTTCAAATTCTCTGCATGTCACATATAGTAACACTGCCTGAAAAATAATGTGGGTTAAAAAATATATAGAGATGTCACATACATACATGGTTTTGATAAACCCCATACTATTAAATTTTCAATTATCTTATTCCCTTTACTTTCATGATTTCCCTGAAATTTTCACAGTCACATTTAAACTACCATGTAGATATATTCAAGAAAGCAAGAAAAATCAAAATCCACATCATCCAGCATCAGAGATAATTTTATGATATACCCAACGGACAATCTCAGAAGTACAAGCAAACAACGAGAAAAAGCTTGGCAATTCACTAACTAGGGTTGTGAATATGCGTTAGGGAGGTATTGCCTATATTTACTGTTATGAGATGGTTAAGAGGCATATTTTAGGCCAGAAAATTAATTGGAGCTGAATCTTCATAAGCTGTTGAGAATAAGGGGGGGGAACCTTTACATTTTAGGATTATGATATTGAATATTAAAAGCTATTTTCTTCTATAAACTGTGTAAAAAGGAGAAACCTAAAAAAGATGAAATTCTTTTTCCCTAAGAAAACCAAGGATCTTTTCCTAATCCACAATAAAATTCAGTACTCAGGCCGGAAAGGGCTGTCAAAATGCAATAGATGAATTTTGAACGGAACATTACCGTGCACAAGAAAGACTTTTTTCATTTTTTCCGGGACCAGAAGAAGATATGTAACACATTTCACAAGAGTACTCAATGCAAAAATAAAATAAAAAGAAAATAAAAAAGCTTAAGTTCTAACATAGGAAAAGAAGGAAAAAAAGTAGGTCAGTAGAAAAGGGCAGCCAAGAGAACAATGCAATCAAAGTAACCATCAAACCAGCCAAATTATAATTATGTGTGTATGAGTTGTGTGTGTGTTGGGGGGTGGGGGTGGAGGAAGGGAGGTGCCACAAGTAACAAAGACAACTGCAAAAAGATCATGGAGACCAAAATCCTCTCCCTTAGTCAGTACTGCACTTCCTGGGATATGCCAATCTTACCAGCTGCTGCCCATGTTGCATCCTATCTTCTCTTAAGTTCCCTTTCACCAAAGATCGCCATACAGGCTTCTAACTTTTGTCCTGGTCTCCTGGGACTGATTATACATATCCTTAAACAGTTCTACTGGTGTCAATGTTTTTTAGATCAACATTAAATGCAAAACTCTTGGTCCACTCTATATAAATTTCTCCTTGCTGGAAGACAGAGAAAAGATGAATTTAAAGGAGTGAATTCTTTTATGCATGTAATATTTCTGAAAACTGATATGATGTCAACATGAATGTGTTTTACAATAAAACTGGGTGTCACATTCAGAATGGATTCACTGTCTCTTTAGGCCACAGCATGGCCACTGTTGCCTAGAATTGAGTAACGTTGTCAAATGAACTGATGTTTGATTTCAATAAGATTGCTCAGGAATGTAGAACCAGCAGAAGTCAAACTTCTCTAGAGTAACTTTCTGTCTTGTATCTATGACACTCTAATTTGTTATTTTCATCAATAGAAGTGAAGTCAGATCAGTAACATCTGAGGCATCTAAAGGTGGTAAATGAACTAACAAGAAAAAAATGACATTTCATTAGCAATAATAAAACACAAAAGAGATCTTTATATTTGATGGGTCTATACTCAACCACTTAAGATTCTAATTCTGGCCCATGAAAGAAATTCATATTTTCTATTTCCTACTCCTCTAATGAAGTTACCACTTCTATACTCTCAAACATCACACAACACTTTGTTTTGTACCTCTCTAATGCATCTGTTATGCTTTATCTTGAATTATAGTAATTCATAAAGATATATGTATATATGCATGTATACAAATATGTTTGTATGTGTGTGTGTGTATTCTATTGTACTGCTCTATTGTAACCTCTATGAGGGCAGAGACCATATCTTATCTCAATTTTTTTTCCCCTAACAACTTAGCAGATAAGTATTAAATGTCTGTTGAATGAATTTCAGAATAAAATATATTCTAATATTGAATTAAGTCAAAACTTCAATCCAGACTTTTGTTTCCCCGTACATCAAAAAATTCGTTGGAAGCACAGGGACACAGTTTTAGAGATAATAATAATCTACTCCAAAACCCTCATTCTTAGGACCAGAAAGGAAAAGTGACTTATCAAAAATCACGCAGCTAATTAGTGGTAGAGCCAAGATTCACAGGATCATAAGACAACTAGAAATAAACTTAGAGATTATATAGTCCAAACACTTATTTTATAGAAAAGGATAATGAAGTCCAGAGAAGGGAACTAATTTGCCCTATGTCACACAGCAAGTAAATGGGAGAGCCAGAATCTGATCCACATCTTTGTACTCAAAGTCCAGTGCTTCTTCTACTATATCACACTGCATTGTTGAAATGATCCTACATATTTTGGTTGTCTTACTGTAGAAATAATGTACCAATTACTTACATTTACCATAGTAAATTATGCTAGTATAACAAATATGCTACTGCAGTGTGCTTCAACATTCAGAACAAGAGATAAAGTTGGCTTTTTGGTAGAATTTTTCTGCATAATGTTTCAGGTATATGTTACAGATGAATAAGCAATTTCTATAAAAATTCCATCTTTTTGTCTACTTTATTAGCAAAGGCAAAATCAAGTTGTAACATAACTTTGACCTACTCAGTATACTAACACTAACTGAATAGGTATAACCTCTACTAACTCTCATCTCCTTTTTAGGTAGCAGTTCTACTGATATTGACCACCAAAAACAAGTCTGGTCTGTATGTAGTACAAGAGCTGCAAACTAGAGACAAAAGTCATACAACAGTAGAGTTATACTCAAGAGACTTCACTCTTTTCCTGTCTTCCCTGTCACTGAACAAACAGGAGGAAGACAGCACTCTAGGGATGAAATGGCAAGGACAGAAAGTAGAGGTGCTATAAAGGTTCTGTTGCAATACTTATGGTACATAAATATCCAGTCGTGCATTTCTATAGTACCTATCTCTACATATCCAAGACAAAACATAGCATCTAGGGGGTGCTAGATTAGTACACACATAGAGGGGAAAAGGTCTCTATAACTTTCTTGGCTTTACCCAAATAATCATAGGATCAAGTATTGCAGTAGCAGCTGGAATTGAAAAAGACCACACAAAAAAATAGCTGAATTTTCAAAAATGAGATTCTACTATCTAAGCCCCCATTTATTTATTTAACTACTTTATCCCATCTTCTATGATATCCAGATGCTCTTACGGAAACTTGGCTATCTGGACTAGGAAGAAAACCAAAGTCAAGGAAAACCATAAGAACATTCAAATCTAGGATAATGGAGTAAGAGTCTGAGAGCTTAGAAATGAATCCCAGCTCTACTACCTGTCTACCTGTGTGAAAGTCATTACCCCTCTCTCGGTTTTGATTCTGTAAATGAGGTGTTGAACTACTAGACCAGCTCCAAATCCTATGAAACCTACAAGACACTCAATAAGAATAACAAAAATTATTGAATACCCTATACACACAAAAAAGAATTCATAAGTAAAATAATCCACTTAAAAAAAATTCTGTGTACAACCCAAACTTGAATGAAAACACAGAATCAAGATAGACAATAAGGAAGTACAAAGATACTTAAGTTTCCTAGGGTGTTGATATCCATCCTGGATTCTGTGACCAACAAACCCAAATTTCAACCTAAAACAGACATCAGGGGCTTGGTTGTTCAGTCATTTCAGTCATGTCTATCTCCTCATGAACCCATTTGGGGTTTTCTTGGAGATGTTTAATGGTTTGCCATTTCCTTCTCCAGCTCATTTTACAGATGAGGAAATTGATGCAAACAGGGTTGAGTTACTTGTCCAGAGTCACACAGCCAGTAAGTGTCTAAAACCAGATTTTAATTCAGGAAGATGAGTCAGGCATAGGGCTCTATCCACTGTGTCAACCAACTGCCTGCACATTAAGAAGTTAGGTAAAAAACAGTAAAAACTTCAAGCAAAACAGGAAAATAAAGTACATACTAAGCTTTGGCAAGAGTGCAGAACCTATATGAATATAATGGAATATTATTGTACTATAAGAAATGATGAGCAGATATCAAAACTCATCTGGAAGGAAGAAAGGTCCAGAAAATCAAGGGAATTGATGAAAAGAAACTCTAGGGAAGGGTGGCCCAGCCATACTAGATCTTAAATTGTATTTTAAGCAGCAATCATCAAAACCACTCAGAACTAGGTAAGAAATAGAGGGATAGCTCAGCACAATAGGTTAGCTACACAAGATACAGAACTCAATGACTATAGCAGTCTACTTTCGATAAACCCAAGGACCCCAGCTTCTGAGATAAGAACTCATTGTTAGACAAAAACTGCTGGGAAAACTGGAGAACAGTGTGGTGAAAACCAGGCATAGACCAATGCCTGACACTGTATACCAGAATAAAGTCCAAAGGCATATATGATTGAGGTATAAAGGCTGATACTATAAACAAACTACGGTAGCAATGAATAGTTTATTTGTCAGATTTATGGAGAATGAAGGAATTTATGACAAAATAAGAAAGAAAACATTATGAAATGCAAAATGGATGACTTTAATTACATCAAATTGAAAAGTTTTTGCACAAACAAAACCAATGCAACCAAGATTAGGAGGGTAGCAGAAAACTAGGAAAGAATTTTTACAACTAGTATCTGTGATAAAGACCTCATTTCTAAAATATATAGAGAACTGAGTCAAATTTACAGGAATACAAGCCATTTCCCAAATGATAAATGGTCAAAGGATATGAACACGTAGTTTTCAGAGGAAGAAATTAAAGTTATCTATAGTCATATGAAAAAAAGCTCTAAATCACTATTGATTAGAGAGATGCAAATCAAAACTACTCTGAGGTACCACATCACACCTACCAGATTGGCTAACATGGCAAAACAGGAATATGATAAATGTTGGAGAAGATGTGGGAGAATTGGAACGCTAATTCATTGTTGGTGGAGCTATGAGCTGATCCAACCATTGTGGACAGCAATTTGGAACTATGCCCAAAGGGCTATAAAAATATACATACCCTGTGATCCAGCAATATCACTTCTGGGACTGTATCCCAAAGAGACCATAAAAAATGGAAAAAGGACTCACATGTACAAAAATATTTCTAGCAGTTCTTTTTGTGATGGACAAGAATTGGAAATCAAGGGGATGCCTGCCAATTGGAGAATGACTGAACAAGTTGTGGTATATGATTGTAATGAAATACTATTGTGCTATAAGAAATGACAAAAAGGTGGACTTCAGAAAACCTGGAAAGACTTACACGAACTGAAGTGAACAGAACCAGGAGAACATTATATACAGTAACAACCACAGTGTGCAAGGACTGTTTTTGATAGACTTAGCCTCTCACAGCAATGCAAGGATCTAAAACATCTCCAAAGGTCTCATGATGCAAAAATGCCATCCACATCCAGAGAAAAATCTATAGAGTCAGAATGCAGAACAAAGTAGATTATTTTCTCCTTTGTTATTTTCTGGTTTTCTCATTTCTCCCATTTGTTTTAATTCTTCTATGCAACATGACTAATGTGAAAATGTGTTCAATAGGAATGCATGTGTAGAACCCATATAAGATTGCATGCTGTCTTAGGGAAGGAGGGGGAAAAAAAGGGGAGAAAATTTGGAACTTATGGAAGTGGTTGCTAAAAATGGAAAACAAATAAATTAATAAATTGGAGGGAAAAAAAGAAATGATGAGGAGGCAGATTTCAGAAAAACCTGAAAAGACTTACATGAACTGATGCCAAGTGAAGAAAGCAGAACCAGAAGAACATTGTACACAGTAATAGCAACATTGTGCAATGACCAACTTTGATAGACTTAACTCTTCTCAGCAATACTATCTAAGAGATGATGGAAAGACTCATGATGGAAAATGCTATCAACAACCAGAGAAAGAACTATGGGGTTTACATGCATATCAAAGCATAATATTTTCTTTTTTTTTTCTTTCTCCTAGTTTTACTCTTTTGTTCTGACTATTCTTTCACAGAATCACTAATGTGAAAATTAAAAAAAAAAAATAAGAAGCACTGATCTATGTAAAATAAAGGTTTTAAATCCTATCCTAAACAGAAAACTATAGAAAGATTATATGATTTAGAGTCGTAAGGGTCCTTACAGATCATCTGATCGAAGCATCACATTTTATAGATAAGGTAACAAAGGCACAGAAAGGAGAACTCATTTGTTCAAGGTTACATAGCTGGTTGGTGGCAGAACTGGAATTCAGACCTAGGTCCTGTGACTTCATATCCAGTCTTCTTTTACTACATCATCCCTAGAATACTGTTTATGAAATAAATCTGCAGTGTTGTCAGGAAAATCTAATATAAAAAACTTGAATTTCTCAAAAATGTCTAAAAAAGAAGTTTTCATCTTAAAAAAAATTCTTCATTTATTCCAAAATATCCATCTGTGGAAATATTTCTATGGGGCATTTTAAGTATCAGCCATGACATTGTGCTACAGCCAAGCATTGTACAGCTCTGTCACTTTCTGATTTTCCCATGAGCTATTCTGGGGTAAATATGAAAATCATTTTTTAAATGCTAATGTTGATTGTTGATGCTAGGATTCAAAAAGAGATCAGAATGGCCCATTCCCAGAAGTGCTCTCAACAGCTTCAAAATGATCTTCATAAGCAGTAATTGATGAAAGATTGACAGATAGCTGTTAAGGTGCCCTCTACTACGTAATTTGAACCAATAAGATGCTTGAAAATAGAATAAGCATAAATGGTTTACTTACATGTCAGAGGCTGAATTATTTAAATTCCATATGCATACAGTTCACTAGAAACAGTTTTGGAAATTATGCTAGAGGAGGACATATGCCATCACTTCTATCCCACCTCTCCTGACCCCTTACTTTCTCTCCAATCTTATTATATTTGTCATTGTCCGTAAGACAGCTTTACTTGGATGCTGAACTGCCATATAAAACATAAAACTAAGCATGTCAAAAAGAGAGCTCATTATCTCCATTCCCCAATCCACCCACATTTTCCCCCATCCCAATCAACAGGACCTCTACCCTTACTGGTTTCCATAAGTACAATTTTTCTGTAATCTTTGACTCTTCTTCTTCTTTATTCCTACATTTAATTCATCACCACTTGGTCAATAGCCCCAGTACATGCCTTTATTGGTGTTGTATTGGTCTTCCTGCCTCTAACCTCTGGCCTTCAATCTATGTTACATATGATAATTATCTTCCTCAAATAATCAATTTGATTGTTTCATAAAATTCTACAGTTGCTCCTAGTTGCATCCCTCATCAAATTAAGATTCTTAATCATGAACTCTAAGATTTACCTCCAATTTCTTAGTGCACTCATGGTTTCTGGTACCTTGGGTCGTGTTTTCTGCTTTCATGAGAAAGATTTATTTGACAAAACACAAAGTCCAGTTAACAAACATTTACTAAGCACCTACAGTGTGCCAGGCATAGGGCTAGAAAAAAGCAGTACGTGACAGAATGGATAATAGATATGGAAATTAGAAGACTGGACTTGAAATCCTGTCTCTATCACTTATTAGTTATGTGACTATAGTAAAGTCCCTTTACTTCTCTGAATTTCTGTTTCCTCACTTTAAAAAGGGAGGTAGTAATATTTGTATTAATTAGTACTCTGGGTTGTTATGAGAAAGCACTGTATAAAACTTGAAATGCTCTAATGTAAGTTATAATTACCTTTTTCAATTCTACTTTAAGCCATTTGTACATGTACTTGGAAAGACTTCTACCATCTTACCATCTTTAAAATTCTCTTCCTTTCACAGTAAAATCTATCAAATCTTTCCATACTACTATCCCTTGGCTTTGATCACTGCATTCATGCTAGTGTCTATTTGTATTCTCCATTTCCTCTTTATTCCTCACCACTATTCCCAAATACTTGATAGTAGTCTTTATACATTTTTATGATTGTTACACCATGTCCTAATAAAGATACAAAATATGGTTAATTTCAACATTAGCTGAGAAGACCTAGTATTAAATCTTGAGGAAAAACAAAGGAAGAATGGCAAATAGTAAAAGTTTAACAGAAAGGATCTGTAACCCAATTCTTCTTTTCCAGAGAAACTACAATTAAGTTTATTAATACGTACCCACTAAATATAATTGTTATATCTTTAAATCATGTTTCCTGGAATTTTGTTCCCCCTTCTGCTTTCTTGTAAATCACATCCTACTATCATTTTCTATTTTCCTTGTCAACCAAGAATGCCAACATTCACAGCTAAAGTCACCCAGAACCTACTGCTTGAGCATTCCCAGTTGGAACTGTATTTTATTAGCTGCTTATAGTTCCCGAAAATGTGGAGCAGGGACACCAAAAGATCCTTTGGATGTTATCCCAAGCCTGGGGAGCAAAGAGAAAAAGAAGCAATGTGAAAGCAAAAAGAAGAGGGAAGAAGGATCACCCTCTTCTCAGTGTGTTTTAAAGTTAATTTATTACCTATTAGTAAGTGTGCCACAAATGGAAGCAATGTGGTGCAATGGGAAAAAATGCTGGGCTTGTTGTCAGTAGAACTAAGCTCTAGTCCTAAGTCTTCCACTGAGTAGATGTAAGGCCTCAGATAAGGCCTTACTTTCTCCTTAAATACTAAGAAATATTCAAATAGCCAGAGAGATGTAGAGAAGGGAAAGGAGGAGATAGGATATTAATCCACTTGTAAAGCTTCTCTAAAACCAGCCTATTACCTATTTTTGCACACTTGACTCAAAGGATAGGAAGTATATAGTATTATGGAAAGAACAATGAACTTGGGAGTCAAAAACTTGGGTTAGAATCTGCGCGTATGTGTGCACACACACACGTGTATGTGTGTGTGTGTGTGTAAAATCTGTGATAATAGTCATATAACCTCTATTAAGTGGAGATAATAACAAATGCTATCATATACCATAAGGTTGATGTGGAAAAAGTTTTGTAAATCTTAGTAATAACTCATATACGTAGTACCATAATGAAGGAGATTCAATGCAGACAATATTTTTTCAACCTATTTCATTCAAATCTCTTTAAAGGCCTAATCTGATAGCTTCTAAATCTTATTAAGCACAGTGCTATCAAAAAACATTATCAATATATGCATAACTGTTTCAGTGGCAGAATACAATGTGTAATATTATCCTGGTTTCATACAAAGAAAGCACAAAAGAGAACATTTAAAAGCCAGTTTTTTTATTTCAACAATCAACAAGCATTTATTTATTTATTATTTGCAATTACCTGATGTAAGTACTAGGGATACAAAGAAAGAGGGAAGGGATCATCCTTGCTTTCAAGAAGTATACAATCTTTTGGGGGAAAACAACATGGTTGTTGTCCTTCGTTCTCGAAGAGGACAAAAATGACATTACCATGATAAAGTCAAGTTTCAACATGTCTAACTGTGGCTGATCAGACCAGTATGAGCTTGGAATGCTCTACCACAGATTGGGCACAGATAGTCCATGTGAATATTTGGGGTGGATACCCCAAATGTGCACATCCTACATTTACTTTGTGCTGTCTCAATTCTGCTTTGCTCATAGAGCACAAAGCACCCTTTATGATGTGGGCATGCCATGCTAAGCGGTCCTGTGCCAGTGTCTCCCTTGTTGCACAATCAAATCCAAAGTTCATGAGAGAGACCTTGAGAGTGTCTGCATAGCTTCTTCTGACCACTGTGTGATCACCTGCCCTATGCAAGTTCTCCATAAAAGTCTTTTTGGCAAGCATACATTTGGCATTCAAACAACATGGCCAGACCATCAAAGTTGTGCTCTCTGAACAATACTTTGAATGTCTGACAGTTTAGTTCAAGTAAGGACCTCAGTGTCTGGTATCTTATCCTGCCGGGTGATCTTCAGAATCTTCCTAAGACAGTTCAAATGGAAGTAACTCAGTTTCCTGGCATGGCGCTGGTAGACTGTCCATGTTTCACAGGCATACAACAATGAGGTCAGCACAACAGCTCTGTAGACCTTCAGTTTGGTAGTCAGTCTAATATCTCTTCTCTTCTATACTTTTCTTCAGAGCCTCCCAAACACTGAGCTAGCTCTGGCAATGCATGCATCAACCTCGTTGTCAACGTGTACATTGCTGGAAAGTATACTGCCAAGGTAAGTGAACTTATCCATAGCATTCAGAACTTCTCCATTTGTTATAAACGATGGTTCCACATATGGATGGTGTGGTGGTGGCTGATGGAGCACCTATGTTTTCTTGGTGTTAATTATTAGGCCAAAGTTAGTACAGGCAGCAGAGAATTGATCCATACTTTGTTGCATCTCAGCTTCAGAGGCTGCACTGAGTGCACAATCATCTGCAAACAGAAAATCATGCACCAACACTCCTCCACTTTGATCTTGGCTCGAAGCCTTTTCAAATTGAAGAATTTGCCGTCAGTATGGTAGTTGACCTTGATGCTGTGTTCATCCTCATTGAAAGCATTTCACAACATGGCTGATAATATAATGCTAAAAGGGTGTATTCAGGGAGGGAAAAAAATATATAAATAACTCGATACATATAAGATATATGCTGAATAGTTGAAGGCAATTTGAAAAAAAAGCTATTAGCAGCTTGGGAAGAGAGAAAAGGTAAATGAGGGTAGGAGTCCAAGAAAAGCCTCCTACATAAAGTGGGATTTAAGTTGTCTTAAAAGAAGCCAAGAAATCTAAGAGGCAGAGGTGAAGTGGCAGAACATTCCAAATATAAGAGACAGAGGGCAAAGGCACAGAGAAAAGAGATGAAGTGTCCTGTTCAAGGAACTGCCAGTAGGTCAGGTAAGTGGATTATACAGAGTATGTGGAGAGGGATAAGGTGTAAGTAAGAATACTAGAAAGGTAGAAAGGGGGCAAGTTATGAAGAGGACTTTGATCATACATATAATAGGAAGCCACTAGAGCTCATCAAGCAGGGAGGTAAAAAATCATCTTGGTAGATGATGAGGAATGGATTGGAGTAAGAAGAGACTTAAGGCAGGGAGACCAGTTAAAAGGTTAGTACAGTAATCCAGGAAAGAGGTGATAAATCCCTGATCTAGGATGGTGGCTATTTAAGTAGAGTGAAAAGGATGTAAACAACCAATGATGTAAAAGTAGAAACAAAAAGATTTGTCAATAGATTGGATACATAGGGTAAATGAATAAGGAATTAAAGATGATTGCAAGGTTGTAAGCCTGGTTAACTAGAAGGGGGTAGTACCCTTAACAGTAATATGGAAGTCTGAAAGAGGACTGGGGGAGGGGAGGTTGAGAGAATAATAAATTTAATTATGTATATGCTGAGTTCAAGATAACTATAGAACATAAGAGTTCAAGACATAGCTGGAGATACATAACTATAGCTGAGCAGAGAAACTAGAGCTAGAAAAATAGACCTAGGAATCATCTGCATAGAAATGATAATTGAACTCATGGGAACTTATGAGATCACCAAGTAAGACAATAGAATGGTATAGAGGGAAAAGAGAAGAGGGCTCAGGACAGAAGCCTCGAGGGACACATAAGTTTAGTGGGAATGATACAGATTTTTAAAAAATCAGCACACAAGACTGAAAGGGAGCAGTTCAGAAGGATAGGAAGAGAACCAGGAGAGAGCGATGTCAAGAAAATATAGAGAGAGTATATAAGAGATGATCAATAGTGTCAAATAATGCAGCATGGTCAAGGATGAGGAATGGGGAAAATAAGTCATTAGATTTAGCAGCTAAAGATTATTGGTAACTTTGAAGAGAGCCAAAGTCAGAAGTCAGATTGCAGAGAATTTTAGAAGAGAATGAGAAAGAAATTGGAGGCACCAAATGTAGACAATTCAACTACAAAGGGGAGGAGATATATAGGACAATAACTATTTTGGATAGATTGATCAAGTGAGCATTTTTTAAGCATGAGAAAGATTTGGAAATACGGAAAGGAAAAAGGAAGAGGCAAAAGGGAAGAGGCAAAAAAAGGGGGAATACAGGACAGGGAAGAAGAATTTTTAAAGCACTCAGTAAGCATCTGGCACTATGCTAAATGTTTTACAAATATTATCTTATTTGATCCTTAAAACATCCTCATGAGTAGGGAAATATTTTAGAGTTGGGATGGGGATGAAAATGGGGGAAATTTACTAGAAAAGTCAGGAGGGGTGGGATGAAGGGTCCATGAAGAGGGGTTTGTTTGGGAAAAAAAAAGGGGGGGAAGGATAAAAGAGTGGACAAAGATGTCTGATTTGAGGAAAGGAAAACTCTTGGTGAATGGTCTCAATTTTTTTTCAGTATGAGGCAAAATCTTTGGTTAAGAGAGTGCAGAGAAAAGGATCTACGTAGGAGGCTTGAGGAGAGATGAGAAAGTTTAGAATAGCTATTGTGGAGAGTGAGATAGTGAATCAATTAGGGAGGAATGGAACATTTGCCTTTTTGAAGTAAAGGCCCAGTTGAGAATAGATGTGATAAATTTGTTGTGGGCCCATTAAGCACAGTTTCACAATCCCTCTAGCTCTGTCCATCAGTACATGGATAGGAGTGATGGCATCAAATTGTGGGAGTAATCTAGGGCTGGGGCTTGGGAAGATGCAATCAGCAATAAAATAATGAAGTAAAGAAACCAATGATAGGATGAAGTTGAGTTGATTCACCACAAGGTTGAGAAATGGAAGGGAAGAAAGAGTAGCCAGTATAAAAATTATGAGCTCTGAAAGAACTGAGGGTTGGAGGGAATTGAGGGAATGATGAAGATGAAGGAAAGATTTAAGGTAGGGCATAGGGAAAATGGAATGATATAAGATTTTGATGAGACAAAATAATTCGAAGTTCATGAACACTGAAGTAGAACACTTGTGAGTAACAGCAAAGTCAAGAGTATGATCAACTGAGTGTACAGCTAAGATGAAGCGGAAAAATAGAGTATAGAAATGGAGCAGACTGAGAAAATGGAATGTTCAAAGCTTTTGAAGGGATATCAATATGCATACTTAAGTCCCCTAGTATAAGGGCAGGAGAAGGGGAGAACAAAAAGACTATGAATTATCAAGGATCATAGAGGAAGTCCAATTAGACAAGGCCTGGGAGGGGTTCAGTTATGTCTTGATGAATTTAAGAAAAAAATGGAAAGAAAGGGAAAGAGAAATACATTATAGGATGGAGAACACAGGAATGGAGTAGAGAAAATAAATCTGAGGAAAACTTCCTAACATAATTAGGACGTTCAAAAAGACATCTATCCAAACAAGAAGAAGCGCCTGGGAGGGTTGGGGGACACCTGAATCTCACTCTCATCTAAACTAGACAAAAGAAAAAAGAACACACACATATAGAGCTGGGCATAGAAATACATTTCACACAACAGGGAAATAGGAGGTAAAGAAGAAAGGAAGAAAAATTTGAAGGAAGATTAAAGGAGGGATTAATCCTAAGCAAAACAAACTTTAAGGATAAGTATAAATATTTATAGCTCTTTGAGGTGTCAAAGAATGAGACTCTGAGTGGATGCCCATAACTTTGAGGCTGAATGAACAAGTTATGATAGATGGCATGGTCTTCTTTGGCAATGAAGGACAAACACAATGCGATATGGTAGATAAATGTGAATAAATATTATTGTGCTGATATCCGCATAATGGCCAATCATGATTCCAGAGAATAAAAGATGAGACATGTTACCTACCTAGGATTCAGAAGGCAGAATAAGATGAATATTTTGTTTGAACATGGCCAATATGGAGATCTGTTTTGACTGACAACACCTGTTCGTAAGGGGTTTTGTTTTTCTTGTGTTCTATGTTGAGAGAAAAATGGAGTGGGAAGGTGAGAAGGCAGATTTTAGTTGCTTAAAATAAAATAATTTTTTAAAAAAATAAGAAAGACTGTGAGATAGACATTGAATTCATTGTAAAAGGAAGGACAATGTCCTGAGGGATCTATGAGTTAAGAGCAACCAGGATCTGAATCTCAAAAGGAGAAAAGGTTATTTAGTAAAAGTAGTCAACATTGGTGAATCCTGCTGACTACTACTTCAAGATGATTTTAAGATACTTTCCAATATCCCTTTAGAAGTTCATTCATATATGTCAAGGTAGTATAGTGGGTCTGGATTCTCAATATTCATAGACTGAGTATCAAACTACCAGTGTATGTCATTTTAAAGCCCTTTTGAATAAAATAATTATTCTTTTGGAAAACAACAAAATTGTCACAAAATTAGAAAAAATTATTTTCAAAATATTTGTTTTGTAATTATGTCAAAGTAGGCCTGTTTTTTATGACTCCTGTGAAGAAATTTGAGACTTAAAGAATAACAGAGTATAACCAAAACAATGTTGTAACAAGGTTCTTCTCAAATTTCATTAATAAATCTCCTTGGACGGAGTCCAAGAGAGGTCTTCCTTATACCAAACTGCACACTACAGTACATCTCTAGGGTAGTTTTTTATATTAATCGTCCTTTTTTCCCTCACTACATATGTGCACATACAATAGCTGCCTTTATTCTCCCTTTTTTCTTTCCAAAACAAAACTCTTAATATGTCAAAAATTATTTTCCTCTTGTTTAGTCAGTGTTTTTTAATCACCATGAATGCAAACTATTACTAGCTACAAAATTATGACAAAAAGTTATTTTATTTTCAAGTTTTACCATATACTTCAATTAGATTCAACTGATTTTAGTGGTATCAATACTTTATTCATAATCCTGTACTTGTTCTATATTTGTAATTAAAAATCTCCCTAAAATGATAAATATAAAGCCATTATATAGCTGATGAAAGTCCCAAGAAATATAGAAGCATCTTCTTCAACTAAAAGTCCTTTCCCAGTTTCCAAATAAACAAATAAATCAAATCATTTGAATGTCTACATTACATATATTTTACATGAATCAAAATATCCCTTTGTAGGTAAAAAATTACATTGAAGTCCACAAAGCTGAAGCAACTGATAAATTTTTCCTTTCAGTTTTAATCAGGCTTCCTGTTGCAAAAGCTCAGCAGACAGTGACGCGAGACACTGCCTCCCAACTTCAGTTCACCTTTGCAGTTCCACAAGGGACACCATGTCAAGATTGTTCAGCTTTTTTGATGAGTGCTGCGTGGGTAACTAATGTGTAAATGCAGATACGTATAGAAAGCAGTTTTGACAGTGATGTATTGCAACTGGTTCCAGATGTCGGCAAGGGATGCTTGGCCAGGCATCTGGGGCTCCACTGCCACAGAGCAACACCAGGACCAAACAAGTCTTCAGAAGAGATCACAGAGGGCTTTAACTTCCCAATTATGATCTTATTAAAACAAATATCACTGGAGCTGCTGCTTCTCTTCTTCCGTGAAAACTACAAAATATTTCTGTATTAGAGCTTCTATTTTAAGTTAAATTAAGGCAAGATGGGTTGAAATATGGAGCATTTAAACTAGCAATATAATCATCATAGGAAAACTTCAAAGCTGGCTAGTAAAACATTCAAAATTAACCATATATTCCTCTGTTATAATGAATTGGGTTGTTTTTTTTAAACTTCATTGCATCCAAACTTGCATAATAATATGCACTTAGAGTTTAAACATTCAGTGATTAGGAAAATAAATGTTTTGATTATTCACCAAATGGCATTACAGTTCCTTAGGAAGAATATCATCATCTACTTTATCTGCCTTCATCAATATGGCAACAATATCATAAACATAAATCAAATGATAAATTTTATTTGTTTCCCCCTTTCACTAACTATAAAGATACTGTGGTTGGACTCAGAAGAATTGAATGAATAAAAACCTTATAGTATCAAGGAAAAAAACACATGATTTTGAGTCCAAAGACGTGAGTTCAAATCCCAGTTCTGCTACTTAGTAATCTTTTTTACTTGAGCAAATCACCTAACATCTTATCTCTAAAACCCAGGTATTGGCGTAGATAATCTCTAGGGTTCATTCCAATTCTAAATTCCATGATCCTATGTCACAGAAAAAAAAAGCATAACTATAAATGAAATTGCTGATCAATAAATAAAATGGAATAAAATAAAACAAAAATACCGTTGCATGAGTACATTATGACAATAGTCCAGTGAAGAGATTTTAACCTATAAAATAAATAAAGTTGCAATTCCTACATGAAAAATGTTTGTAGTAAAGCTGCAACTTAAGCATTTGATCTAAAGAGACTTTTTTAAACAACTCGTCTGTCTCCCTCTTCTTTCAATATAAAACTCCTAGCTCCAATCAAAACAACTCTCAAGGGATCACCTACAGCTACAATCTCTCCATGTGGTTTTTATATCAGTCATTCTTTCATTGATCAAGGGAACTGCAGAAAGCATGTTTACTGTTTATCATTAAACAAAGAAAGTGATTTATCTTGCTGATTTCTAGGATCAAATCAAAGGATTTGGAACACTTTTTCAAAAAATAAAAGCAAAGATTATAATATTATTTAGATCCACATCACTGTTTTCATACCTAAATAAACAATCAAATCTAAACAGATCACCAATCTTTCATTGTGTAGGAAGTCCTAAGAACTAACAGTTTATTATTATGTAGATGTTTTCAACTACAGTCTAATCTAGTGCTGGTTCTGATGTCACTTGATAGGGAGTGAGGGTTTGGTAGTATCTTAAAGAAACTGATCAGACTTTTCTTTTGCCAGCTGGGTCATCAAATTTATTTCTCACCTTACATTTAAATGATCAACCTGTAAAGTTTTATTATTAGCACAGAATACATTAATGAGTAGAGCTAAAAAACAAAAAGATCTGTAATCAACATTTCCATTTTACTTAGAGGGCACTCATGAAAAATCAGTCATCTGTGTCTTATATTTCATACACCACAATTTAAGATAACTATTTTTGCTTCTTTCACCCAAGTGAAGATAATTTCCTTCCTTTAACAGTTTATATTTACCATAAAGATATGTCTGGAGCATTTCTATAAACAAAGTTGGTTGCTATATATTATAAATGGGAAAAATTCCAAACATTTCTGCAGTAGGTAATGCAACTATGTAATTTTATAGGTTCATGAACACATCCTAATGAAAATTTTAATGCCTATATATTTAACTGAATACCTTTGTTTTAATCTTTTCAAGTTTTAGTGACAACTCAAATCTTTTGCTGAATAAATCAATGGGGTTTTTCTAAAGAAAACATTAGCATATCAAGTCAAAATTCCACAAAATGATTTGCCTTCAGAGCCCAGTTAGAAACTTTAGGATACACATAAAGAAAGAATAACAGACATGCTTTTTCTTTTTCATTTTTCCTCTTTCCTATCCTTATTCCAATAAGCATACATTAAACGCCATTAATTATTAACACTTCTTCAAGTTTTCTTTTTTCCTATTATCAAAAGATAATGGGTAAGAAAAAAATAAATTCATAACATATTGTTAGTAGTAAAGAGACAAAGTGAATTTGAACAAGTACTTGAGACAGATAAATGCTTGAGAGTTACATTTACTTTCCTTTATTTTTAGCAAGAAAATAGTGACAATTGACCCATCATTCTATTATTCTCCTTTTATAAAGTGACGACTTAAATAAGGCTGCTAGAAGACTATCTCCATGGTAAAATCACTGACATGAAGATGTACCACATATATACACAGCAGATTTTAAATAAGGAAGTACATTTGTTTTATAATTTGGAAAAATAATTATATTATATTATAACAAAGGCCCAGCATGAAAACTCCATTAAATTTATATTGTTCTTAAAACTTGAGAATTGCTACCTTAACTTCATTCAAGTAGCTAATTTATACTGTAGATAATTGTAATGTGAACAATTTTATACTTAAAGCACAGTAATTCATTTTTCTCATGTAAGATATTTTCATATAAGGGAATATTCAGTATTGATATCATGTTTTGTATCTTTGATAGTCATGGATTTATTTCCATAGAAGAATTTTGTCCAATTAACACCCATGACTTCATCTTAATTTGTGCACATTTCTGACAAGTGGCCATAAAATATTTTAAATTGTCTAATTTTGGTTTTTACGTCCAAAAGAAACAAAGAATGAGAGGAAATGGGGAGGAGAGAGAAACAGTGAGATAGAGAGTGACAGAGACAGAGAGAGAGACAGATCTAGGACTTGTGACTTAATAAATTTAGGGAAACCTCAGCATGGAAACCCCTCAGTCTCAATAAATTACAATTTATCTGCAATCTATATTCTTTGACAGTTGATTAGGTAACTGAGAGATTAAGTTCATGGTCCACACAGTTAGAATATATCAGTAGCACAACTCAAACCTAGGTCTTCCTAACTCCATAGTTGGTCCTTTATCTATTTTACAGCATGCTGTTTTTCATGTAATACATATGAGTTTATATGTATGTATATATATAACTAATCCACTGAAACATTGAAGGATATATGTATATATGTGTGTGTATACAAGATTTAATGTATATACACATGTAAAATGTGTATACATTATACTGTATATGTACACACATACATATATACTCACAAACATAGCTATATCAATACACACACAATAAACTATTTCAATGTTCAGGGAGAATATGTTGTTTTCCTAAAATAATCTATAGTGAATCAAAAATGACTGGTTACAAACAGCCAAGCTACTAAAGAAAGCAAAGAAATTATGTGGAGTTCGGGTAAGAAGGAATCATTTTTCCAGACAATGAATTCTATATGTAAAATATTTGAGTTTTAAAGATTTCTAGAGCAAGAATTCAAATTACTCACAGAAACAAGATGATAACATTATAGTTAATAAAGAAATTTAGCCCAAGTAATCCCCATGCACCATGCTTAATGTAATAAGATTTCTTAAAGAGTTGCATTTCCTGTACTTCCTTTTGGAACCAGCTAAATACTGTTATTGCCCTTTTTATTCCAAGAGTCTACTGACAGTGTTACTACTTTTATTTTAATACTTATCTTAATATCTTACTCTGATGCCCCATTTGGTGTAAAAGTGACCTTGGGTTCTCAAAGGTTATGCCAGTGGAATGTTAGGTCTGGAAGATCCTACCAACTACAAAACCTTCAAGGACAGATCACAACAGAATTTATGTCTGTCAATCCAGGACCAACCTAAATAACTATGGAGAAGTTCACCACCAAAAGAGAAGCTACTATATGAAGAATTCATGAAGATTACCTATCAGAGTATAAAAGGATTAAGATCTACAACATTACAATATTTACCCATACTAATTTAATCATGGATGATAGCATTGAAATAAATACATATAGCTGAAAATTGATTGTCACAGCACCACAGCCAGCCCTTTTAGAATCTGTTTCATAACATAAAACAGAGTCCAAAAACTCAAGCCATACTTATTACATTAAAATTTGCAGTTCTGTTCTCAATTTCTATGCTAATCTCATTTCATATTTGCTTAATTATTAAACATAGTCCCAAAATAAGACCTTTCAAAATGAGAGACTCTTAGTCAATGAATTATGTTCATAAAATACTAAACGAGTTGTGGCAATTTGTGAACCCTCTAGAGGTAAAACAAAGAGAAGAAAAGGGAAATGGGTCTTCATGAGAATTATGCTAAAAAAAGGTAATCATCGATGCTGGGTTAGATCAAGTAATCCTTGAGCCTGGGGGTTACATAGGAACTTCAAGGCCCCCTTTACTGTCAAGAATAAGTAATAAATAAAATAAAAATTAAGTGATGAATCATTGATCAAATCTAATTTGCCACAGAGAATTCAATCTAAATTTTAATATGATGGACCTATAAATTATAATAACAGATTAGGGGGCTCCCACCATAATTTGGACCTGGATAATACCATAAAAACAAAATGCCTTTTGAAACCAACCACAAAGTTCCCCAGTCCTTTGAACCAGCAGGAAGAAACTCCAATTCAGTAAGGATGCTTTGTAGGAATTAAATAAGTGAAAAGTAAAATTTAGCTTCCAACAGTCTCTCGACATAAAAATATTAGATTTCTCTTCCTATAAAAAAAAAGATTTTAGAACAAGAGAATGATTGAATTGGACCTTCAGAGAACATCCAACATAGCCCATCTTCAAGTAATTGAATAGCTGATCCAAGACAGAGCAAGCTGCCTAATATTAAACAGTATTTAGAACTAGAGATAATTTAGTCTAACAAACTTATTTGATCCATGAGGAAACTAATGCCCTTAAAGCATCATTGACTTACCAAAGGCCATGCACCACTGTAAATAGCAGAGCCAGGTAACAAAACCCAAGGTTTCTGGCTCCAAATTCAATGCAATTCCTAATTTTACCACTTAAAGATCTCCACATTCAGAGAAACATGGGAAGACATGTATGAACTGATGCAAAGAGGACCAAGCAGAATACACAATGACTACAATAATGTAAATTGTAACATACCTAAAAGAAAGGTGAACTCTTGATTATTAGAAAAACCAGTGAAGGCTGAAGAAGAAATAACAAATTATAACTAATCTCCGGACATTGGAAAGTGGGAGACTACAATGACAGTGTTAGTTACATTGTAGTACAAGGTTTTTGTATCAGAAGTTTTTGCTAAACTGTTTTTCTTATTCACCATGGAGGGTTCAATATGTAAGAGGGTGGGAAAGACAACAAAAAAAGCAAAATACATCAATATAATGGGTTGGTTTTGTTTCTAATTTAAAATAACCCCAGGGAGAGAGACTCAACAAGTTTCCCTCAATAGCTTATTCCAGTAATTTATCACTTTAGCAGTTCAGAATCTTTCCAAATTTTATTTAAACCCATTTCTTCCTGTTTGGTCTATGGTTCCATTCAGAGAACAAACGCTGATCATACTCCTTATGAAAGCTTTTCATGTATTAGACAAAAGTAATACAAAGGGAAAAGAGTGGCCCTAAACAGACTTTTCTCTAATTTAAATAATTTCAGTAATTTTAACTCCCCTCATCAGACTCTTTATTAATTCATTTACATATTTAAGTGCTAAACAAACTAGAAATCACAGGAAATACATTCATCAACAAAAGCAAAAAGTTCAACAGCATATTCAACTGTATTCAAATAGGCATTATTTCTCATTCTCACTTTTTAAAAATAGATAATTGTGCCAAAACACAATGTGAAAGAAACTCTAAAATAGTAACAGAAAAAAATCATTCTTTATCTCTGAAAAAGATATTAACATGTTATATAAATTAAGTTCAGTCTTTAAAAATACCTCACCCTTAGAATCAACATAGCAGTATAGCAATGAATATTACTGTTGCTATGGTAATGCTCTTTATTGAACAGGTACGTAAAACCCATTTTCTGAGGGGCATATAAAAACAAATGAAGTCCACATAACATGTCAGTCTAACAACTACTTCTTCCACACAACACAACCTGAATCTTTGGCAGGCAGTTTTTGGTCCCCAAATAAAGTTATCCTTCAATTCTTCATAATGTCATGCAGGTACCCTGGGCCATTCATTCCAGGTTAAGTACGGAGAGATTCAAAACTAGGAGGTCAGTAACCAGTTAAATGTTTTGGGTCACACCCATTCGTGAAAAGACTAGGTAAGAAATGGAAGACCTGTGATCTGTGTTGATAAAAAAAAAATGTACCCATATTGCTGAAGCCATAGATCTTTGATGTACATATATATTTTAGCAAATTACAAGAAATACCAGAAATTTGAGGAATATTCCTAATCAATCGCAATTGTATCTAAAGAATGTTGGTGCTCCCCATAAGGACAGTTTTCCTCTATGACAAACATTCATAACAAATGACATGGTACAACAATCTTCCTATGGGGAGATATATATATATATATATATATATATATATATATATATATATATATATATATATATATATATATATAGGAAAGAAAAAAAAGAAAAAATACTTATGCATGTTAAGGTCTGCTGACAAGTGCCTGAGTATACTGAAAGTTACTGCTTCTTTTAAGTTTCAGATATGCAATATCCAAACCCTGAGAAAAAGTCTTTATTTTAATTAGCAAGGGTTATAATCTGTTATTTTTGTGCACAAAGGAAAGTCATTCACCAAGAGAGAAATGATAAAAAAAATTCCTGAGATAGACAACCATAAAAATTCCCTGTTTTCACAACAACATAAGTTATTTCAGAAACATGAAATTCTGAAGTTGGGAGAGGAAAGCTTTGTTATGTTACGTTAAAAGTCATACTATGCAAAAAGATGTAAAAAATTGGAAAAATAACAGAATTCAAATAAATTTCATAAACACTATTAAGTGCCTGCTATGTAGAATCATAAAACCTCAGGACTGGGAAAGATGCTAGAGGTCATTATTTCAAACATACCATATATGCAAGCCCTAACGCTTAGCACTGGAGAAATAAAGACATACGCAAAGTTTGATCACAAAGAACATACAATCTAACATGAGGGAAAAGATACATACACAAAAATGATATAAGGAGGAGTGAGATACATATAAAGAAGGGGTCTTAGCAAAGTGCTATAAGAAATCTGGAGTGAAAGATTACTTTCACAATGAGGAAAGGAAGAAAGAGGATTTATAGAAAAGATAACACCTCTGCTGGAGGTTGGGGAGAGAGGAAGGTGGGATTTTATCAGGTAGAGATTGTGGGGGGTAAAGGGAATGGAAAGAATGAGTAGTCTACATACAGGGAACTGCACAAAGCCATGCAGACAGGAAAGGGCAAAGTAAGAATTGAAAAATGGAGAATAATCCACTTAGGCTCAAATGTACAGTCCATAAAGAAAAATATTTCAGGTAAAGCTAAAAAATAGGTTGAAGTCAAATTGTATAGGGCCTTAAAGGCCCCAAGGGTCAAAACTTTAGCAAGCAATGGGGAGTAACTGAAAGTTGACTTAATAGAAGTCACATGATCAAAATAAAATATTAGGACAAATTACTCAGGAAAGTATATGAAAGACAGGGAGTACATAAAGACGAAACAGTAAGACCAGTTAGACTCCATATGTTTGGTCAGTTATTGAACCTCTTCTCATTTTATAGGACCATAGAATCTCAAAGATGGAAGGGATGCCAGAGGTCCCCTAGTGTACCCCATACTTTTACAGGAATCTCCTCTACAATATCTCCTACCAGTGGTCATCAATCCTCTGGTTAAAGCTTACCAGTTGGAGATTCACCAACCTCCAAAGGCAACATATTCTATTTTTAGAACATTCTTCCTTATTTTGAGCTGAAATTTGCCTTTTAGAATTTTCCACCTGGTGCTCCTACTGTTGTGTTCCAGGGCCAATAAATCAATAAATGACAAATGAAAAGTTTATTATTCTAATTAAACTTTTAAAATATTTGAACAAATTTAATACCTAAACTATAAATATTACCCTGTTAGATCTAGAAAAGATCATAAAGCATACTCAGGAAAAGTCTTCTTCCAATCCCTATCAGGAAAATTTTTTTCCTGATTTGTTATAGAAAACAATGCTGAAGTACATGATTTCTTAGATTCTCAAGACTAACAAAATTACCTGCTTTGAAATGATAGTTGTTTTTCTTCACTGATCACTAGAGAAATAACATTTTCGCCTCTTTTACAGAGCAGTACAAGAGAAAAAGCCTGCCACTGCTATGAGAGAGGGTTCTAATTCCAACCATTAATTGAGTTATAGGATGGACTATATCAAATCAATTTCTTAAAAGAAAAAAGCAAAACTATATCACCTGTACCATCCATAAAAATAATGATATAAGCATCTAAATGACAAAGAAACATTATATTAGGCTAACAAAAATAAGTTAGGTTTTATAAATGATGGCAGAAAGCTACCTTTAAATATTAAATTCTAATTTTACTTATTTAGGAAAAATTGCACAATTCTTCATAACAGTTTAAAAATAACTCCACTATTAATGCAGGCCCTTTATTTAATCACAGGCTAATTTACTCCTGACAGAAAGTAAATTCCACTATTTTCTGTGAGGCTTTATGAAATTGCCATCATTTTTAATTAATTCTTAATTAAAATATATTACACCACAGCTTCTACCCATCTCTCTTGATATTCTAACATAATCAATTCAAGACCATTTACATATCATTAATTAAAAGCCTTCCTCTCTCATCCTTAAAATCATAATGAGGCTCCATTTCTCATTAGCAGCCTTTAAGGAATAAAATAACAATACAGTCAAGAATGAATGGTAATTTTTTAAAATCTATTTTTTAGCTTTAAATACCATATAGTGGGCAATGATATTTTTCCAACTTTTGAGAATTCCTAAATTTCTTTTAAGGCTGATTTGATGCTGAAAGCCTATCATATCTCTACATTAGCCACATGCAAACAACAGTGCAACAGTTGGTTAAAATTATAACCTAACCTTTAAAGAAGATACCTTACAAACCAGTCAACAGTAGCATAAATGGAATATTAGGGAGAGGTAAAAAAAGAGGTAATTTCTCACCCAAAATGCTAAAAAAAAAAAAAAAAAACCCAACTAACATTTCCATGATTCTATTCTTATATCTTCTTTTAAATCAGACTTAAATGTCTTAGAAATTATGCAGTCCAAAAATCACTAAAGGAAACTGACAATTTTAAACAGACACTAGTACCTCAAATCTCTTAAAAAGAGAGAAAAAAGGAAAAGTGAAATTTGTATTTGTATATATTTTCTGCTAGCTACTACTTTTAGTGTTTTCAGTTGCATGAAGAGCTAAAGCAAAGAAGATAGTGTGGAGTTCTATAATTAAACTGTAGAACCATGATATGTTTTACACATTCTTAAATGAGCTGTGATATATGCTAGTACTGTAAAGAATTACCATTTATTGGTAATGAAAGGTAAAAATTAACCACCTATTCAATGATTTCCTCCCATCTGGAGGCTTTAAAGCTGAATACAGCTTCAGTAAAGATTTATAATATCTCAGGACTTTTAACCTACTATTTTCAACATTTTGGCTGCAAGTTAGAAAATTAATACAACCTCTACTATGATTATTTTTATGATTAGTATAAAATAAAATTTCATTGCGTATCTTTTGCCTCAAGCAACTGAAATAAGATTTCCTTTTGCAATTCTTCAAAAAAAAAAAAGACTGAACTAAACCTTAATTTGTTATTTTTCTATACAGTTTATTATTCACAATTACATATCAAGGACAAACGACAATCACAAATAGAAATCAAGCATCTGTGTGACCAACACACACACAATAGAGGGGAAATAAAAATCAGACCCATGTCTCAGAAATTTTATGCAGCCTTATTGTCACCAGCATTAACTATATCTAGGTGCTTCATATCAGGCAAATCAGATTTATATCACTGTCTTCTGTCAATTGCAGGTGCTCCACCACAACTTGTCAAGACAGCCTGTCTGAATCTTCACACGTCACATAGAATCACAGCACTTGGTGTTTTGGTCTGTTGACAGCAATTTATTTTGATGTGTTGTCACAATATGGAACTCTTCGTTGCTCTGCACCATGGTGCCAACAAGTCCCACTGTACTTTTTTCTACTGCCAGATGCTATAGGCACAAGTAAGAGGATAGGGTAAAGGTATACCTGCCTTGAAAAACCGCATTCTCATTAATGACTTAATTTTTGTAAGCATTCATTACTAGAAATTCCTTCATTCTGGCATCAGATACCTAGCTAAAATCCTAAATAGAGGAAGGTAAACAATGCCAACCAACCTATTAGAACCAATAGGAGTGCAACGAGAAATCTTATAAGCTTAAAATAGATTAGTCTACCCCAAGCAAAGAGAAATAGTAAGTGTGTCTAGTGGTCATTTGTTTTGGTTTTACTTTGGTTTGTTCTGTAACTCATGGTGCAGTTTCAAGAATTTGAACATTAAGTCAAATGGAAGATTTAATTTTTTAAATGCATTTTTTCAGAAATCAGTATTACTTCCAGGATAATTTCTATACAAGAAAAATAAAAGATAACAGATACAGGGAAAGGTAATTAAAAAAATGTGGACTGTATTAAAAATTTTGAAACTTTTATATTATAATAAAGATTCAAGTTTCAGGGAAATATTGGGCTAGATAACCTTCAAAATCCTTATCACCTCCAAGGTTTCATAATCTTTTGCTACTTTATGTCTTACACTTCATATAAAAATCTGGATCTGATATTGGTTTAAAAAGGTACAGTATAATCCTCAATTAATTCTCACCTATCTTTTAAAAATCAATTCAAATGTAACCTCTACCATATAGCCTTCTCAGTAAGACTTTTCCTCTTAGACCTTACACAGCACTTTAAGGAACTAACTTATAGTGTTTCATATCTTATTCCTATAGCAAAATGCTCATTCCATGTGGTCAAGAAACATATTTTGTCTAAACCATTACAGTGCTTAATAGATGTTTGTAGTTAATATAGTATTATGCTTCACAAAAAGACATCCTTTGATGCTTCATTGTGACATGGAGATGACCCCAGATTTTCAAAAACTACCAAAAGTAACTTCCATCAGGTCCTATAAAAGCTGGAAATGCTTTGAGGTTGGGGCCTAGAGTTGGACCATGTTTATGACTCAAGGACCAGCTTTGCTAAATTTGGAGAGGTACATGTCAAGAACACTGGCTCCCAGGTGATTAATTATCTTGGCCACAGCAATTCATGAAGCCATCAATTAAAGTGCAGAAGGATTATGATCGCTATCTGTGACAGGAAGCACTCACAAAGATGAAATCACAGATTTGCTTGATTAAAGTATAAAAATTATTCCAGTACATATTGTCAGAGGAAAGAATACTTGACTTGGAGATATGAGTTTCAGTATCATCTCCAACAACTAATATAAATGATAAAACCAAGAGCAAATCACTGAACCTCTCAGAATCTGTTTCCACTTATTTAAAAATGAAATTTAATTCAACAAAAATTTAATAATATTGTAATATCCATTTCACAGAATTGTCATGAGGTACAAATTACATGAAGTATGTAAAATACTTTAGAAACATTGAAACACTGCATAAATGCCAACTATTATTGTTATAAATATTATTATACTAAGAAAGTATGGATGGGTTGCTATGGGTTACAAGCTTTCTCTGTAAAGAGATCATGAGATCCCAGATCCAACTTAACAAATGCTAAGAAAACTGTTACCATAGCAAAGATAGTTTTATTTGCTTGTTTGTTTTTGCCTAATTGCATTGAGTTCATCTCTATACCTGACTGGATCTTTTTCCAGTCAGGAAGGTAATCTAAACTACTTTTAATTTTCCAAAGGTATGCAGTTATTTTAAAGCTTATGTAGAGTTGGAGCCAGTAAAAAAGACAGAAAAAATTCCATTCAAAAAATTAGAAGTTTAAAAATGGGTTAAGTTTCAGAGTGGTTAGTACATAAAGGAAATTCAAAAAAAACCAACAATTTTCCTGTCAAACTTATCACACACAAAATAAAAGATTCCTTCACTAGAGTCCTGCTTCAATGCCTTCTAGTGTCACAGAGTTCACCCTGGGCTAGCAAAGGCTATTCCAGCAGATTACAAACTCTGGCAGGTCCTACGCTGAGTTGGAAAGATTTCAAGAATGGATCCAGTGCCAGACTGTGTGTATTGTCTGAGAAGCATTGGAGGTAAGAAGGAAGAGGCTCATCATCGGTGGTTATTTGTGAAGTAATGAATTCTTCTGGCCACAGCAACTTATAAAGATAGCTTATTAAGGCATGAAGGGATTGTGACTTCCATCCTTGTGGCATATAGCTACCCTGATGAAATCACAGATTCTCTAACTACTAACACAAATTTTAAAAGACTAGTTAGGAAAGAAGAAATCCAAAAATCTTAAAAATAAAAGTTTTGTATACAATGAGCCAAAATTCAAGGGTTTCAGTGCTAAAAACAGACACATTTTTGCAAATGTTAAGAATGATATGCATAGATAAGCAAATCAAATTTCCATATTGGCCATGTCCAAAAATGTATGTCTCATTCTACATCTTGTTTTTCTTTTTTCTTTCAAACGGGGAGAGAAAATAAATGTTCATTGAAATTTTTATTTTATATGAACAAAAGAATGCATGTGTAAAAAACAAGCAAGTAATACCTACATTCAATTACATTTACTTCCTTTCAGTTCAACAACATACTAAGGCAAAGATGAAAATAACCCCCACCTTCAAGTAGCTTATATTCTCTTGAAGGATAGAACATATGCATAGATAAAATAATTTGAGGACAGAAAGGACACTGAGGGAAATAAAGAAAGGCTTTCTGAAGGAGGAGACATCTAAGTTAAGCCTTGAAGGAAGCTAAAGATTTATTTAAGAGGTAAGGTAAAGAGGAGGCATTTTCCAAGTACAGGGTTCATACCATACGAATATACAAAGATGGAAGATGGAACGCCAAATAGACAAGTTTCACTGCAACACAAAATATGTGACTAGTAATAATGAGAAATGTCTGTAAAGATAGAATAGAGCCCATTTGTGGCTGGTTTTCAGTGCTAAGGCTGAGTATATTTTCCCCTAGAAGAAAGAAGGAGTCACTGAAAATTTTTGAGCAGGGAAGTTACATGTATGATTTCATCTGTTCCTTATAATCATTTTTGCTTTGCATTAAACACCTTATAAAAGTGTGATATACAAAATATATATGACACAAATATATAAAAAATATTAAATAAGTGGTCAAAAGATTTGAGCTGTTTTCAAAATAAGAAATATAAACCATAAAGAACCACAGAAAAGTTGTTCCAAATAGTTAATAGTAAGATATATGCAAACTGAAATAACAATAAGGTTTTACTTCATACTCATCAAATTGACAAAGTTAATAAAACACAGAAATATGTTGAAAGAGCTGTGGTAAAAATAGGAATACACAAATTTATTATTGGTAGAGCTGAGACTTAGTCTAAACATCGTGGAAAATAATCTGGAATCTTGTAAGAAATGTTACTAAACTGTTTATACCTTGTGATCCCACTACTAGATATGTTTGCCAAGGAAGTCAAAAGGTTTTTTGTTTTGCTTTATTTTAAAGGAAGCATATATACCAGTACTCAGCACTTTTATGTTAATTTAAAAAAAACTGGAAACAAATAGGGTGCCTATTGATTTGAGAACGGCTGAATGAATGAATTATGGTATATGAATGTAATATTATTATAACACAATACATAATGAATATGAGGAATTCAGAGAAAAATGAGAAAACTTACGTAAAGGGAAGAAAGCACAACCAGTAGAACAATATATACGATTACAAATATATGAAGAAATTAGGTCTAAAAAGCAGCTGAACTCAGATTAAATTCAATGACCAGTACTGCTTCCAGAGGATGGTAAATGAAACACAATTCCTTGTCAGAGGTAGAAAGGAGAAGGTAAAGAGATATGGTTACTGTATCCATTGATGCACTGGTATTGCTTAAATGTTTTACTTTGTTACAAAGGACAGTACTATAAAGGAAAAGGTATACTGAGAAATAAAATTACTGTAGAATAAAGTCTAGGCATCAATAAACTTTTTCAAATGATTATTTTTATAGTTAAGAGGAGAATGGGTCGGAGGAAGAATATGGAAGCAGGGAGACCAATAAGGAAGCTATTGAAATAATCCAAGCAAGAGATGGTGAGGGGTTAAACTAGGATAGTGGTAGTGTAAATGGAGAGAAGCAGCTGAATTGGAGAGATTTTGTGGAAGCAAACCTTTTTCTTCATCTGCAACATTAAGGAGATTGGATTAAATAGTCTCTGAGATCTCTTACACTTTATATAAGCAGAGGTAGGATAGATAATGGTGACTTATTAGATATGTGGCGGGGAAGGAAAGATACAAGGATAACATAAGCATGGGAAATGTTTTTGTATTTATGAGAAGGGACCATCAACTATAGTAGGGGCAAAGGAACTTTTCAGTCACTACACCTAAAGACTTCATTTACATAGAATTTCTCCAATAAGGTCTTTCTTTTAATCTAATTCAATCATCAAAACATATCTAAGGTAAAAGAGAGGCCTCTTTTGTTTTAAAAATGAAAAAATCAGAGGAAAAGGAATTTGTCTAATGTTGCTTAGTCATTTTTCAGTTGCATCTGACTCTTCATGATGCCATTTGAGGTTTTCTTGGTAAATATACCAAAGTGGTTTGCCACTTCCTTCTCCACCTCACTTTACAGAATTTTACAGAAGAAACTGAGGCAAATACAATTAAGTGACTTGCCCAGGGTCACACAGCTAGGAAGTGTCTGAAGCTCAATTTGAACACAAGAAGATGACTCTCCTGACTCCAGACCAGCACTCTATCCACTGTGCCACCAAGTTTTCTATTTGTCTAATGTGTCTATAACAATGATAAGATTAGACTTGGAATCTGGAATCAATCACAAATTCAATCTATTAAATATACATCTATAGATTGACTCAGTGTTGATTAGTTACAAAATGTTAATGCATAAAACTGAGTGGCAGAGATTACTACTACTACTACTACTACTACTACTACTACTACTACTACTACTACTACTACTACTACTACAGACATTTATGTAGCCTGATAGTTTACAAAATGTATTTCTTATAAAAAAATCTTTTAAGTAGGTAATACAGAGAGGCTAATAGACTTGCTGAACTAATGCTGAAGCTGGGTTCAAGAACCTAGGTAAATGAATTCAAAGACCAGTAGTCTTCCAGTGATACCACAGCTGTCTTTCAGAAACAATAATATGAAAATGGTTTATATATTCCTTAACAAAATTTAACCCAGAAAATGAGATGGTTCTCTAGGACACAAGCCTGTTTTAATCACATATCAATATTCTGTAAAGTTACATGTCATATCAGATTCTAAACAAATAGGTACCCTTTTATCCACCTCCAGGATCTCTAACTACATGAAGCATTAGGAATTATTTCAATAAAAGTAAGTTTGTAAGGTACTAGAAACCTTTACTTCATAGGTGAAGTTCAATATAAATCAACAATTTTATACAACATTCATAAAAAAGTTAATGTAATGCTAGATAACCAATATAATATAATGCATGCTTAAATGACAGTGACATGATGTCCAGAACAAGGGAAGCATCTTGCTGTACTCTTCCCTGATCCAACCACATCCAGAATACTATGGCTGGTTCTGGATACCTCATCTTACAAGAATTTTGACAATCTGTGGTAGAAACCAGGATAGTAAAGAGAAAACATGATGAGAAGCAGACTGTACACCATAACACATACAGATTTGTGGAAGGACCTAGAGAGAGACCTAGAAAAGAGAACTAGATGTAACTTTAGAATTGTTTTCAAGGAATTTGAATAGTTATCATGGGAAACTACTAAGGAAGAAAACACTCATATAGACAAATGACAAACTGTATATTACACCAATAATAAGGGGATATCCACAGTACCTACCTCACAGGATTGTGATAAGGAACAAATGAGATAATATCCATAAAGTGCTTAGCACACTGCTTGGCACACAGTCAGACTACATAAATGTTTTTTCCCCTGCCTATATCCCCAGTACCTACCACAATTCATATAATAGGCACTTAATAAATGTTTGTTGATTGATTCAACAATAACATTAATAAAAATATCAAATCACATTTATATAGCACTTCAAGGTTTATCAAGAACTCTAAGGATATTATCCCCATTTTAAAGATGAGGAGGATAAGGTTCAGAGAACTTAATTGACTTGCCCATGGTGACACAGCTATTAGGGAATGGCGCATAACCTAGACTTAAACAAGAGTTTCCTAACTCCAAAGTTCAGTACTCTTTCTATAACACCATACTGCTCTTTTGCCAAAATCAATTTTTAAAAGGCCATGTATTTGGATGAGATTTGAGATAGTTCACCTTTATGTTATACTTATCAACATAGTTTGAAGAGGAAGAGTTAAAATAGCAGATTAGCAGATGACATACAACCCAGCCTTCCACTCCCTACCCTGCCCCAAACACTCCAAAAACATCTAAAAAGAAATGCAATCAAATTTTGATCAGGAATTTTTTTAATCACATGTCATTTTATTTTGACCCAAGTTAGCATAGGGACATAGAAAGTCAGGTCTGAGGACAGGGGCCTAGTTAGGAATAGCCACTTAATGGACTCCAGTACAGGGAGAAGCTTTGCACCAGGGCAAGAAGAGGATCCAAATCTAGCACAAAAAGGCTCAGCCTAGTTCAGGGTGCAGTAACAGATGCTAACTTGCAGCTTTGATGCTCAGTTTTCCAGTTCTGGGTTTCAGATCCAGGACTGACTAAGGAGGATTGTGTGCCTAAGTATGGTGTTCCACAGAACAGTTGCAAGGTCTTAGGTAGTAAACTGAACATGGAACAAGTTCAGAAGCAAGCAGAAGCTGAGTGACTGAGACCCTGAGAGCAAAGCAGGGTCTCAGCTCTAGCATTCAATTCAGTCTGAAGTCTGCAGTGGAATAACCTGAGTAGGAATTCCAAACTAAAGGGATCCCTCCAGTTAGGTTACTTTGACCCAGGAGAGCTTTCCAGGTGGCTGATAGTGGCAAAGTCCAACAGCAGCCTACTAGAACTCCAACAGGGGCAAGTCCACAGATGTGTCCCTCAAACCCAAAACCAGATCAGGAACTTGTAAAGCTAAGATCAGAAGGGCAGAAAGTTGACTTTGTCCTGTATCAGAACACTTTGGAAGTACTGAAAGAATGAAGGTACCCAAAGATCTTGGAATAAATATTCAATAACCCAATAACCCAAGAAATAAACAGCAAAAACAGCCCAGATTACTTCCTTCAGAAGTATACAACACCTGCCACCAACATCAAATCCTAATTCAGGAAGTAAGCTGGAAGGATGAATGAGCAAACAAAAAAGAATCTTACCAATAAAAGTTATTATGGTGACAAGGATACTCAAGACAAAAATGGAGAAGAAAATGGCTTCAAAATATCTATACAAGAAAATTCTCAAAGAAAAACATAGTTTGGGCACAAGTTTAACTAAAATTCCTAGAAAAGATGAAACAAGTTTCTAAAAACTTTTAAAATGATTTTTATAAATGGAACAAGAGCACTGGAGGGAAAAAATGGGAAAGAAATGAGAGCCAAGTAAAAGAATTGGAAAAGGAATTAGTAGTTTGGCACAAGAGGTACAAAACCGTGCCCAAGCAACAAAAGCCTTGAAAATTAGAATGGGTTAAATAGAAGCTAATTACTCCATGAAACAATAAGAAATATTAAAAACAATGTCAAAAACCTGAAAAAATAAAAGAAAATATAAACTATCTAATACTTTTGTTTAACTGACCTGGAAAACAAATCAAGGAAAGATCATGTAAAAATCAGTAGACCACCTGAAAGTCATAACTGAAAAAAAACAGCCTAGAAATCATATTTCAAGAAATCACAAAAGAAAATTCTCTAGATCTTTTATAACTATGAAGAAAAGTAAAAAGAGAATCCACTAGTCATCTCATCAAAAAAACTCTAAAACAAAAAAACTCATAGGAACATTAGTCAAAATCCAGAGCTTCCAAATAAAAAATTATGTGTGTGAAAAAACACACCTAATACATAGATACACACACACACACACACACACACACACACACACACACACACACACTACTGCAAAGAGTCAAAAAGAAATAATTCAAGTATTCAAGAGCCATTATCAGGAACACACACAATTTACCAATCACTCCCGTAAAGGAGTAAAGAGGTTGGAATACAATATTCCAGAAGGCACAGGATACAAGCTTAGAACCAAGAATAACTTACACAGCAAAACTTATTGTAATTTCACTAGGAAAAAATAATGAAATAAAGGACTTTCAAAAGCATTTCTGATGAAGATCAGAACTACACAGAAACTTTACAAACTAGAGTCAAGAGAAACAGAAAAAGGTAACCATGAGCAAGGATTCATAAGCAACTAAATAAGGACACATTGTTCATATTTTAATCTGGGGAGATGATATGTGTCCCTTCAAAACCCTATCATCATCAGGGGCCAAACAGGAAATCTAACTAGACTGAAGGCCTAGAAGTGATTCTATTATATTTTGATGATCTTAAAAGAAGAATGTAAAGGGTGGTGGAGAAATACACTAAGGATAGAATGAGAGAGGAAAGATGGAGAAAATTTCCCATAATTTTATCATAATAAAATTTTTCCAAAATTTCTACGCAAGTAGAAGTTTGTACAAACAAGAAGGATGAGGAACAGTTTATATTTAAACCTCACTCTCATGTGAACTAGTCAGATGAGGGGAAAACATACATACATACACATACAGAGTTGGGTACAGGAACACATTTCATTCCAAGGGAGAAAAAAAAGGAGAAGAGAGAAAAAGAGGAGAAAATCAAAGGAAGGTAGTAGCCCTAAGAAAAACAAAATCTATCATAGGATGAACAAAAATATTTACAGCAGATCTTTTTGCAGTGGCAAGGAAATGGAAACTGAAGGTGCCCACTGATTGAGGACAGGGAAATGACTGAATTTAGGATATATGGAATTCTGTTGTGTTCTAAGAAATTATTAAGGGGATAGTCTCTAAGTAACTTAGGTTTATACTGAAACAGAGTGAAGTTAGCATAACCAGGAGAAGTTTACATAATGATAACAATATTATAAAGACAAACAACTTTGAATGACATAGGAACACTAATGAAGTTCATGATGAAACATACTCCCCATCTCCTGACAAGAGAGGTGATAGGCTCAGAGCACAGATTTGAACATGGTCAAAATGGGAATGTTTGGATTAACTATACATGTTTAAAACAAGTGTTTTGTTTTTCTTTCTCAATGGAAGGGGGGAAGAGAAAGGAGAGAAGGCAGATATTTGCTGATTAAAAGAATTCAGTTAAAAAAATAAACATACTCTCAAACCGTGAGTAAGGAGGAGTTATGCAAGACGCAAGAAAATGAATAATAATTCTTAAGTATTGGGCCCAATTCTGTGTAGGTAGTGCCAGAAGTGAAAATTAAACCCAGATCCTAATTTCAGAAACAGAAAATACCATTCCTTCAAAATGCTTTTGTTCATCAAAAGATACATTATCTCTGGTTTAGTATTCTTATACTGTTTTCTCTAAGTGAAATTCTATGACACTATATCTCTGCAAAAGAAGAAAAATTTGGGGCTTCAAAAATGAAATTAACCTTAATGTTTCAAATGTAATTATTATATGTATCACTTAAAATTCAATCAAACAATTCTGTTCCAGATTCACAAGTCATCATTTATTGCTGAAATGTGCTCCTAGAAACATCATAAAACAGAACAAATTTCCTTCATAAGAACAGTATTATAACTGGGGGATGGGGGACATTTACATTTTTCACCAAGAATTCAGCATCAATAAATCATAACTAAGACCAACAATTGTACAAGATGAAACAAAAGGTTGTGATCTGTACTGGTAGAGGGGTACTCACATCACTAAGAATAGAGAATCCACTAAGTGTTGGTCATACCAGCTTCAATAAGATCACAGAAGTAAGGAAATAACATATATGCAGTGACATTATTTTAAATGACAAAATGATGCATCAAGTTCTATAAAATGAACATGCATAAATGCACACAAAGATATACCTTTTCATCATAAATTTAACTTCAATATAATAGGGTATCTATGAAAAATAACATGACTAGGAGTCAAGAAACTTGGGGTCCTCTTTGTTCTCTGCCCCTAAGCACCTCCTTGGAAAGACTTGAGGCCTCCAGATGAGATTCTTCACTCCTCTCCCCTTTCCAAGACCTTCTAAATTCCCAAAAAGGTAAGAAATTATTGTTAATGAAATTACTGAAACAGAATTTTTATTAAGAAGGGGTTTCTTCAAGATCATTTAGTCCAAATCCTGAGGCTCAGAGAGGGAAAACAATGACCAATGTTGCAGAGCTACTTAGGACATTAGTTACTTAGACATTCTCTCAGGAAAATTATCTTATAACAAAACAAAACAATCCAAAAAAGCATTTCATTGACCTTAAAGCTATGTTTAAAGTACTGGATTACAGGATTCATAAATGTTTATCATGGATGATGGTTGTGTTTTTCAACTAGCAGGCTTCTTTTTTTTAAGTAAAGGATAAACCAATTTTTTTTCCTTTTGACTATTTCATACTATCTTGGGTTATTCAAAGACACAAACATAACTGTTTACTAGAAAAAATGAAGGCCACTAAGAAACAATAGTGCTTTAGTCTCTTTTTTAGCCTTCCCTGTCACAAAGCTTATTGTATACTTTATTGACAGTTATCACAGCACTTCATACTTCATTAGAAAGCTGTAATAACAATTAACAGGTTATTATCAGCAGCATTTAAAGTGGAACTTTGAAATATCTTCTGAAGAATTGCTAAGACAGGCATAAGACATTCTGACTGAGCTAGTGCTGTTGCCTGTAATGTGTGCATTTACAGACAATAGTGTAAGGAAGAAATCTCCAAATGAATGGATAAAAGCAACAAAAATTGAAACATGAAATAAACTAGATAGCATCAAAAGAACGTAAGACAAAAAAATAGGGATTGTTTATATTCAAAAAATCCTACAGAATTAATAAACTAATGGTACTTCCTTTTTATTTTTTAACAAAGTCACTCTGATCTTTCTTTTTCATTTACAAGCTGAAACAGAGTTTTAAAAAGATTAGTTAAAAGAAAGAAAAGAAAAGTACTTAGGTATAAACAAGATTTACTGATAAGAAACACTGGTGAAGGTTTAAGGCTGAGAATATCACAATTTCCCTGCTCCATATAAATCAAAATGATACATAACTCAAAGAACAATACAAGGAAATAAGGTGAGCCTAAGAGCACGTAGCTATAGTAGTAGCTGTAACATGCTACTGGAGAGCAAAGTGGCATAATGAATAAAACACTGGTCCTGGAATCAGGAAGACCTGAGTTCAAATCCTGCTCCAGATGATTACTAGCTGTGTGACCCTGGGCAAGTCACTTAACCCTATTTGCTTCAGTTTCCTCATCTGTAGAATGAGGAGAAGGAAATGGCAAGTTACTACAGGACCTCTGTCAAGAAAATCCCAAATAGGGTCACAAAATGTTGGACACAACTGAAACAAATGAACAAGTGGCATGCTACCAGCTACAATTACTAGAATTTATATGACCAAAAATGAATGTGAACTAGCTTAAAAAAGTGAATGAGAAATGACAGATGGATAGCCTGAGAACTACAATGGTTCTGACAAAATAAGAAAAGCAGAAGGCTTGGTTCACAATGTTTCTTTTCCCCCAACTTCTGTCCTCCTACTATAGGACTTCAACATACATTGCTATTCCATAAACATCTTAACTCCAATGCAGTCAAAATAAGAAGGAAAGCAAGCACCTGAGGAAAATTTTACAGCAAGTTTTTCTGATAAAGGCCTTCATTTCTCAAATATATAGGGAATTGAGCCAGATTTATGAAGAATAAGAACCATTTCCTAACTGATAAAGAGTCAAAGGATATGAATAGACAGTTTTCAGAAGAAGAAATCAAAGCAATATATAGTCATATGAAATACTCTCACTATTGATTAGAGAAATGCAAATTAAAACACTTCTGAGGTATCATCTCATACCTATCAGATTGGCTAACATGATAGAAAAAAGAAAATGGAAAATGCCAGATGGGATGTGGAAAAATAAAGACACTAATTCACTGTTAGTGGAGTTATGAACTGCTCTAACCATTCTATAGAAAAATCTGGAACTAGAGCCCAAAAGGCTATAAAATTGTGCATACTCTTTGACCCAGGATTACCACTACCAGGTCTATATTGCAAAGAGATCAAAGGAAAAGGATGTGTATATACAAAAGTATTTATAGGAGCTCTTTTTGATGTGGCAAAGAATAGAAAATTAAGGGGATGCCCATCAATTACGAAATGGCTGAAAAAGTTTTAAGATATGATTGAGATGGAGTACTATTATGTTGAAAGAAATGACAAAGGGAATGGTTTCAGAAAAACCTTGGAAGAGTTATATGAATTGAGGTAAATGGAAGTGAGCAGAACCAGGAGAACATTACACACAGTAACAGCAATGTTATAATGATGATCAACTGTGAAAGACTTAATGACTCTGATAAATACAATGATACAAGACAATTCCAAAGGACTCATGAGGAAAAAAGCTATCTACCTCCAGAGAGAGAACTGATGAACTAAGGGTAAATTGAAGCATATAGTTTTTCACTTTTTTCTCACTTTTGTTTTGCATTACTTTTCATGTATAATGAATATCATATTTCTTGACTTCTCAAGGGGTGGGGAAGGTGCAAGGAGGGAGAGAATTTAGAACTCAAAATTTTTTTAAATGAATATTAAAGAAAATATACCCTAACTACACAGATCCTCAACTTACTCATTTCACATAACTTCTTCTCTTCATCCACCTTAGCTACATACAAAAAGAGTCAAAACCTTGATCTTGCCATTACCCATGAAGAGAATAAACAATCTTGAGAGAGATGATTAAATTTTCAGTTTGCATTTACTCCTTAGATATTAGCATTCACTAAAAAAAAAAAACAGATCTTGATTTATCTGTTGATTGTCTAGACTAAAAAGTGTAATTGCTTAAACTTAAAGGTGTATATGCTGATTAATTGTAATTTATTATACAGTTATATTATATATCTTATATGTAATGTACATTATATAGATTATACTGTATGTATTTTTATATGTTATATATAATTTGACAGATTACTTTCACAACCTCTTTAGTAAGTTTTAAAAAGATTGGAAAGATAAGAGAAGATCAGGTTGTGGAGATATAGAAGGTGGAAGTTTAGCTGGAAAGCAAGGGTAGTCAATCTCTATCACTTCCAGGATTAAACAAAAACTCCTCCAACTGATATTCAAAGCCTTCACAACCTGGCCCCCTCCTACCTTTCCAATCTTCTTACTCCTTACTCACTGCCATAGTAGTCTGTGATTTAGTGACAATGATCTCCCTGATATTCCTTGAAAAAGAAACTTCATCTCTAGACTCTGGGCATTTTCACTGTCTGTGCCTCATGCTTTTAATTCTCCTTTCTGCTTCATCTCTGCCTCCTCATTTCCCTAGCTTCCTTCAAGTCCCAGTTAAAATGCCACATTTTATGAAAAGTTATACCTGATCTACCTTAATGCTAGCACCTTCCCTCTATTGATTATTTTCAATTCATCCTGAAAACACCTTTTTTGTACATCGTTGTTTACAGAAGATAGTGAACTCTTTAAAAACCAGGACTATCGTTTCTCTTTCTTTGTATCCCCAAGGCTTAGCACAGTACCTAGGAGTTTAATAAATATTTACTAACTGTAACACACTGGGTAGACCATATCTGAAGAATTAATGGAAATACATGAAAAAGAATTATATTGTATGAGAAGCCAAAGACAGGGATAGATTACAATATAAACGAATGGAAAGAGTATCTTGCTAACAAGATCACAAATGCAAAGTACTGATAAAAAACAACTTTCCCTCCATTCCAAATACATGTGTGGGAGTGAGTGATCTCCTTGGTGTAAACTTGTTTATACAAAGACATTAAATAAGAATAATTTAATTATCAAGAATTAATTGGTAATGAATGATGGCAAAGAAAGAGATTTCCTTTTCCACTTGGAAAAATGAATCTAGGTCTAGAAAAGATCAAAGATTAAAAAGAAGTCCAGGTGGTGGCAGATAAGAAAGAGAGATAGGAAAAAAAAAAGATTTTTTAGCTCAGTTCAAGCTGAAAACAGAAGAAACATGCTTCTCAGGTATCCAGGGTATTTATGCTTAATCAGCCTTAACCAGCATTAGAAACTAGAGACTAAAAATAACATTATGACTATATTGGACTAAAAGTAGAAATTAAAAATGAGAGAAACTAGAAAAAATATACAAGAGAGGATTCCTAGAAGGAACTCTCTGGCCCATTAATAATCTGAAATGGTAGTTTAAGATAGAGTCCACTAGAATACGGTATCTGAAAAAGACTCATCTTCTAAGTAGGAGTCTGTATCATCATCAATCTCACATTTCAATATCACTTTTCTATTTAACAAGTGCTTTCTTCATAATGAGCTTACATATTAATTAGATAGGGAACATATTAATATCTCCATTTAAAAGATTAAGAAACTGGGGCCTGAGAAGGTAAAATAACTTTCCAATGGTCAGAAAGCTATTAAGTATTGGAGCCAGGATTAAAACTCATCATTTTTTTCTAGGAACCACTAATTGACTACTTATATGTAATCTGCACCATCTCATAAGTCTCCATCACTTGGAACAAGTCTTTGTTAAACTAAAAAAGTCTGGTCAGGATATGTTGGTTTTGTGATAATTTGCTATAGGAAAGGGCAAAGGGTTAGGCTAGATGTCAAAGGTCAGAACTTCTAGTAGCATTCAAATCCTTCAATAGTATAACTGTCTCAGTGGGTATATATTTATGATATGCTGTACCTTTGTTGATGAGCCAAAGCAAAATATCCCTGATATTCCAAAAAGTGCTTTTGTCACACATTTAATGTACAATCATTTTGAGCATGTGTTCTTTCTGAGAGAGGTAGTTTTTAAGAACATGTGCAAGCTATTAAAGCAAATCTGGGAAACTGACCAGTTTCAAATCACAAAGAGATGGCAAGACTACAAATATGGTATGGAATGTGGAAGGGTCCACCACAAAAATATCACTAACAAAGTATGTGAGGAAGTGAAAGAGAAGAATCTGTGGAAGCAATCTTTGCCAGGAACAATAACCTGTCTTTGGCAATATGTTTGGACTTCTTTTAAGCCCCTTTTTTGTTCATATTTACCATAATTCACTATTAGGCCCATATTATCAAAGTTACTCATAAAACTACAAAATTATCTTCTTGGTTTATAAAGAATAGGTAAGTAAAGTTGTTCTTCAATTGTGTCTACGTTCGTTCTTCGTTTTTGAAGAAGACCATGCCATCAGAGAAATGATGACATAACTTGCACTTGACTTTGTTTTGAGTGAGGGAGGGCTGTGCAAGGTCACCAGCCTCACTTCTCCTCTGGAGCCATCTGGATCCAGTGACCAGATTTTTCATCAGGATGACTGGAGATGACCCAGGATGCAATGGGACACCTTGGCCCCTTTAGGCCATAGCCTATTTGGTACTCAAAAATGGTCAAAGGAAGCTTTCAAAGGAAGAAACCCAAGCTAGCAACAGTACAAAAAAAAGTTCCAAATCACTAATATTTAAATGCACATTAAAGTAATTGTTCTACCTCATATTCTTACATTGACAAAATTATCCAAAAAAGGAAAATTATAAATGATGGAGGGATTTCATAAAAACAGACAAATTAATGTACTGTTGATAGGGTTATGAACAAGGTTGGCCATTTAGGAAAGCAATTTAGAACTATGCCTAAAATTTACTAAACTGTTATAGTTCAGTGTTTTGATGCAGTCATATAGTTGCTGGGTCTATACCTCCAAAGAGATCAAAGAAAGAGGCAAAGGATCTATACTGTAGCAGGAAGCACCCTGGCATATGCAGGAGGGTCTGCTGTACAGGTTCTTAGATCTGCTTTTCTAAAAGGAAAGCAACTTTTGAGGGGTCAACAATCTTCTTTAATTATACTCACCAGCAGAAGAAAATAGAAGCAGAGAAATAAAGACCAACGGACAGGGCTTCTGACTGGCTGACCATAAGCAATAGATACATCAGAGATCAACAGACAGATCCAACTGTCTGACCATTACATACATACATAGTTACCAGAGAGAGGGCACCAACATCTGGGTTTTCAAAGTGTGTGGGGTGGAGGATGGGGAAGAGGAGGAGGATGGCTATTCAGAGTCTCACGTAGCACATGAACCTTATTCCAAAGAGTAAGCCCCCAAAGCTAAACCTCACCTCAGAGTATAAATACACTTTTCAGAGCTGGAAGGTAACCTAGTGCCTCATTAATTAACAAAAGGTGTGCACATTCCTACAAAACAATCCTCCCCTAATCAAGCTCCCCTTAAAGGACTCCAGGTGAGGCCTATTAATACGTGGCGAAGATCTTTACCTCTAATTAACATTACACATATGTACAAAAATATTTATAGCAGCTCTTTTAGTAGTAGCTAAGAACTGGAAACTAATTGAACACATCAATTGAGCAATGTCTAAACAAATTCTGGTAAATGAATACAGTGGATTACTATAATGCTCTAAAAATGATGAAAAAAATAATTTTCAGAGAAATTTGGGAAGATGTTTTGAACTGATGCTGAATGAAATGAGAACAATTAGTGCAATAACAACAATACTATAAAACAAATCAATGCAATCACGAACCACAATTCCAGGAGGCTGACAGTGATGCCTGCTACTCACCTCCTGGCAGTACATTGATCGATTCAAGTTGCATGAGACACATTTTTTGTCATAGTCAATGTAGAAATTTGTTTTGCTAGACGAAGCACATTTATTACAAGAATTTTATCTTTATTTTCTTTCTATGGGAAGAAGGGAAGGAGAAGCAGTGAGAAAACAAATGTTTATTAATTGAAAAATAGAATTTTTAATTTATAGCAAAGAAAAAAAAAGAAGATGGTTTGGTAAAATGTTCACTCATTCAGTAAATACTTGTCAAGCACTTATTATATATAAAACAATGTGCTAAGCTTGGGAAAGATAAAAAATGTTACTAGACAGTCCCTGACCTCATGGAGTTCATAAACTAGCAGGACTTTAAAACACCAATACAAATATCTATAATACACAGTGACAACAAATTGCACCAGCACTTTGTTTTATACCTTACTATCTGAGGACCAAGGGAAATCTGTTAATAATGTTTAGAGAATTGAGACAGGGAGGGCTCAAGGAAAGATCTATCATAAAGCAGACTTAAAAGGATAGGCAGTGATTCAAAGAGGAAGGACAACAATACAGATGTAAGGAAAAACATGAGCAAAAACCCAAAGACTTCAAAGTGCAAAGCATATCTGGAGGACAAGAGTTCTCTATAGAGAATACATAGAGAGGGGTAAGCTGAAAAAAAAAAGACTAGAAAAGTAATAAAGAGTTCTCTTTCATACTTCTATGAAACAAAAAGTACAGTTAGTGAGGTGGAGCAAGCAATGGAATATTTTTTACAATTGTAAATTATACATGGTAAATTTCATGCATTAGTTTTGCTAATTCAGTGATATTTTAGGTGAATGGGAAGGGAGGTGTGAGAGTTGGCTTTATGGAGAATTCAACATATTACCAATGACAACTAGTTCCAGTCTCATTTGAATTCTGTGTATATCTTCACCTTTTAGATGTTTCTTGTAGACAACAGATTGTTACATGCTTGTTTTCCTATCCATTCTGCCACTCTTTTGTTTTATTGGATTAATTCATTCATGTTAAAAGTTAACAGTGTTAAGCTTGTGTTTCCCTCCATTTATTTCTTTAGTACTGCTTTTTAAAATATTTTATTCCCTTCCTCACTTAGGTCAGTACCTTTCCCCTTCCATACTTCAACATGAATCTGTCTCCACAGGCTCCTTTCCACCTTTCCCTGCTCTCATTTTCCTACCTTTATTCTAGTGGGAGGAGGCAGTTTATTTAAATTACTTTTTCTTTCTTTTATCTATTTCTTTCCCCTTCCCTTCTCTTTCCCCTCTCAGTTAAGGAGTTAGCTTGAAATCTCTCCCATTGTCCATTCCAATATCTCATATTAGTTTTCTTTTGTGGTACCTTTTTCTAAAAATTTTTTCTTTGCTTTTTTTCCCTCTCCTTATCTAGTCTATTCTGAAATTTTATTTTCTGATTTGCTACCTATATCCTTATTTTTTTTTCTTTTTTATTCTACGTTCAACATGGGAACGAAGCTTATGAAGTCCCAGGTTTGAGCTTTCTTGTCTAATCAATTTTTAAGTTGGAGTCATTATAGATCTTGCCTTAGCAACCCTTTCTCTTGCTGTGTCTCACTCTTAGAAATATCAATTCATAAAAGTAAGGTTGGATAGAAACAATATTGTGGGATATAAACTACTTGGTATCCCAAATCATTTAGTCCATTCCTAACTTCCTTCCTGAAGGCCATACCATCTCATCCTTGAGTTCATGCCACAACCCACTATGTGTGCTAGGAGCTGTCACATTCCTTCTCCTAGACCAAAATGCTGCCTGTCAAAGCATAATATTCTCTCAGTAAAGGTAACCTCTAATGTACCACTTCCTCTTAAACTAAATCCTTTGTCTTCAAATGAAAAAAAACTATTTCTAAATATGGAATAATTGATTTCATTACTTATACTTTCCTTAATAACAGAAGTTATTTATATATCTTGAATTTTTGTTGTTTGGGAATATCTGTAAGTTAAATATTCAGCTAATATCTATTTGGAAGTCTTCAAGAATCCCTCAAATTGTTCTCTTTTGCTCAACAGCCTTTTTTCATTGATCTTTAGGGTGAGATTCTTAGAGCATATCCTTTTGGATTGCAGCCTGAGCTCCTTTGCTTTTTCAAAATATGTTAACTCATTCCTTTGCAATTCTGGTAATTGCAAATGTGTTATTCAAATTTCGTTTCCTTTATATATGAAGGCCTTTCTCCTGGCAGGCTACAAAAATTTGTTGTTCATCATTTGAAACCGTTCAATTGAACCATTATGTGTCATATAGTTTGAAGCATATTGCTCCCTCACCCCATCTGGTGCAATCTGTAAATTCTTTCAATTGAGGCTTTGTTGCCTGTATTAAGAAATTCTGAGCAGATTACCTGTATTATTTTCCTGTATTGAGACTTTTTGATGTGTCATGTTCTTGTGGGTTATTTCCATACATCCCATCCTCATTCCCTCATTTTAACTTATATTGAATGTTACTGTAGTGCCTTTTGCTTCTCTTCGCCAAATTTTATTCCTCTTTTGAATTTGTCTTTCAAATCTGTTAATTGTTTATTTCTTTAGAGAGATTCCCCAGAGTGGATTCAATTTTTCTAATTAGCTAATTGAGGGGGCTTTTTTATTCTACATTGAGACCATATGTTCCAACCTATAGTCACTACTAATTTCTTCTGTTATGGAATTTACTTCTTTTTTGAACCATCCTTGAGCTTCCTTTTGTAGTTCCATGCTCTCTTTTGGAACTCATGATATTCTGTATTTATTCAGATCTTGATTCACTTTCCTTTTATTTTTGTATATTTGTCAGAGACCTTTGTATTCTTTTTCTTCAGGATTTAGGATCCTTTCTGTTTAATGATCTGCTTGTGTTCTGCAATTTGATTGATCTTTTTTTCTACTGAATCTTTTGCATTTCAAACTCTTGATTTTATTCCCTATCACACATTTTCAGAACTTTCCTCCTTCAATGGTGAGGATGTCCCCTGAGTATGGGAATTAAAAGGTTGCCTCAGCCTCCTCACACTGGAGGATAAAAGGATAACTGGCATTGGTCCCTGCCATGAGTAGTCTCTTTGGGAGCAACACTAACCATGGCTGGGATTCAGTCCCCTTTACTTCAGGCCCAGCACAGATACTCATACTATCACCTCATTCTAATTCTTCTGTCTGCTCTCCTTTCTGGCTGAATTGAACTGGTATCTGCTTTTTACAGGGAGGGAAGAAAGGACTCCAAGCAGACTACCTGAAGCTTTAGGGGTTTTAAACCAGTACCGTCAAAAGGTAGCAAATTTCAAGCCTCAGCTTCACATGGCTGGGCACAATATCTGCCACTTTTTTTCAAAATTAAGAAAAAGAGAAGGACTGTTCCAGAAAAATCTATGTAGAAGGGATTTCTAGATGAACTCCTGGCACAGTTATGTGTATTATCTTGTTCTCCTGCCATCATTATATGAATGCTGGTAGAAGAATGGGGCTGAGTGAATTCCTTTAAAAATTAGAGATCTCCATTGTTATTTCACAAGGTTTTTACTTGTTGGTACTATCATTTTTGTCCAGTGGATTTGTCCATAATTGTTCTACATCTGGAGCATAATTCCCCCCTTTTTTGAAGGTTGGAGAATTGAAAAGGTTTATACAAAATGATTAATCCACCATCTTTCTGTTCATATTAACCCATAGATTTCACCAGTCACAACTTGCATACAATAAGTAGAATGAGAGGCAAAATCAAGGGTACATATTATTGAAAAAGGAGGTGAGGGCACCATATATTTGAGAGTAAGGACTAACAAATCCAGAGTCCAGATAATAAGCTAGTACCTCTTAAATATTAAAAGGACAGGAATAAAGATTCCAGTGCATCATGGACAAGAATCACACAAAAACAGAAGGTATGGATAGCTTCTGATTTGCACCAGGGGGATTAGTTCTCTAATAACACAAACGAGATCATGGATCCATCTGAGTATCAGAGAAGAAAGGCACAGCTTAGTTTAGGGGAAAGAGTATTCGCCCTCAGGATGAAAAGGAAAAGAATAGATATACAAGTAAATATACATGCAAAACTCTGTTTTGCTTAGATTTATATAGTCTTAGAGAGTCAGAGCAGCAGAGTGAATAGGGAGCTGACTTTGGAGTCATAACTTTGTCATGTAGTAATCATTTGTGTGACAAAGGGCAAGTTAAGTAATTTCTCAATGCCCACAGAAAACTCTAAGACTATAAGTAGTAGTCAAATTACTGATTTGTATTGGTGGAATTTCCACATCAAAGAAATTCCAAGTCAAGGCGAACACACATACACACACACACACACACACACACACACACAAAATTGATAACACATTTCATTAAAAACTTAGCATGTTAAAGAAATGAGGAGTATATATCAGTTCTGATTTTTATTAAACTCTGGTTAATCAATATCTATACATGTTGAACATGGCAGTTTCCCTCTTATTATCTATCTTTTCCCCACTAAAACAAAGCATATATACTGGGTGTCCTAATAGTTGTTACTAACAAATAGTTGTTATATTGAAAGGGATGTTGTTTACATAAGTAGAGAGCTTTCTGGTATATAGATAAAACCTTGATCTTACTGATGTGAATATTTCCTCGACTGATACAAAGACCAAACCATTCATACTTTTTAATATGTTATAATTTTTATGTTTTCCCATAAATCTTCTGCCATAGAAGTTCTACTGAATGAACCAGAGGTCTACCTCAAATTCTTTTAACAGTTTGTGGAAGCCAGTACAATCCTTGGACTATCCATTTATTTTCCTTTGTTCTTACTAAAGGAACAGTCCACTTCCTTTTCTTGACATAAATGTCTGTAATATTACCTTGTATAATCATTTGTGTTATCACTGAAAATAAGCTGAATCTAGATAACACCCACTATGCATCTTTGTTAAGTAAATCATTATGCCTCACAAAATCCCCATGAGATGAAGAACCAAATGCTGTAACCACCATACCCTTCCCACACAAAAGAGCAACAATAAAATAATCCTATAAAAACAGCAAGCAACCTATCCAGCAAAAGTGCTCTATTCCACTTATCTACTACTGTGGTACAGATTACTGTGCTGAAGATTTGTATTGAAGGACATCAAAAAAATGCTGTTTGTTTGAGCTTTCCAATTGGTAAACTGCTGGAGAAAAAAAGCTCTTACTGTTTAATAATACAACTGTAGTTAGCCAAGGAGATTGCTAAAATCCATGAGAGGAATATAAATTTTATTGTTAAATGATATATTTGAAAGAACCAACTTCTGAACCAATATCAATGTAAAAGAAATTCCTACTTACTAAAAATATCTGACTATTGTATACGATTAAACATACTACCAATCAAGATTACAGGTCATAATATCTCAATTTCTATATGTTTTAGGTCTTCTTTTAGAATCCAATATCTACTGATCTTTTCTACACAGATGCTGAATTGTTGAAAGGAGCAACTAGAAAGGTTGAGGGTGTTGTAGAAGAGATTACTGTTTAGGTACAAGATGATCTCAACTTCTGTAGGTTTCTCCCAACTTTGAAATTCTGTGAATCTGTGATTCTAATGCTTATGTGGGAAAGTTCTATAAACAACTATCACTGAATTTTTACTTCAAATAGAAACTGTTTTGTCAGCTGGTTTGCTGGTTTTTTATTACAATTCACCCCAGAACATCCTCATTAGTTTATACTTTGTTAATGCTACTATTGTTATATAAGAAAGACAAGGATAACAATAAATATAACTGAATATACAGAGTTTGGGGCTGCTTATGTTTCTAAGGATGGTAGTGTATCAGAAGAAGAAATAATGTGCATACAGAAAAAAGAAAGTGTCAACCATTAGATGCCACTGAACTTTATAAGTCTGATTCTTCTTAAAGTAGAAGGGTATGTATTAAGTAGCTAAGTAGGATCACTCTGTAGGGGAAAGGCACTACAAATACATAAATACCACCACTAAGTAATACTTTATAACATATTTGTCCCAGTCTACAGTACATATTTTACATATTTTTCCAAATATAGTACATAATGAGGCTCAGTCTTCTCAAATATCTTCATTTGGTTACACCTATACTCATGAAAAGAAAACATCATCTGCATATTACTGCTTCAGGATGACCTAACAATGCATCTTTTCACCTGGAAAGATTTACACGAACTGACACAGAGTGAAATGAGCAGAACCAGAACACTGCACACAGTAATGTCAATGTTGTGTGAAGATCAACTATGATAAACTTAGCTCTTCTCAGCAAAGCAGTGATCCAAGACAATTTCAAGGGACTCATGATGGAAAATTCTGACCACATCCAAAGAAAGAACTATGGAGTCTGAATGCAAATTGAAGCATACAATTTTCACTTTTTTTTCTTTCTAGTGGTTTTTCCCTTTTGTTCTAAATCTTTTTTCACGACACAACTAATGTGGAAATAAGTTTAACATGATGTATAACCTATTTCAGATTGCTTGCTGTCTTAGGGAGGGGAGAGGGAAGAAAGGAAGGAGAAAAAATTTGGAGCTCAAAATCTTACAAAGATGACTGATGAAAACTATCTTTACATGTAATTGGAAAAAAATACTATTAAGTTTTAAAATGCATCTTTTCTCTCATTCCATTCAATAATAATTCATTTATCTAACACTTAAAAGTTTACAAAGCACTTTCTTCACAATCCTGGGAGGTTTACGTATAAGTTAATATTCCCATTTTACAGACTGTGAAGCAGAGATTCAAAGGTGAAATTATTTGCCCAGGATCACAGAGACAATAAGCATCTGAGCCAGCACTTCAATTCTAGTCTTCTCACTCTAACACCAATGTTTTGTCCACTATAAATTCCATCACACTATGCTGAAATTATCCCTTATTGAGAGAGGGGAAGATGTATTTTTACATTAAATTGCCCACAAATTCTCCCTTGGAACAAACAAGCAACCTCTTTTGATTAATTATTGCTGTTTCTAGTCACCTAGTTTTTCAACACAGTCCAAAATATAGCTTATTTAGGAAAAGAGAATAGATACTTCAAATATTTATAATACAAACTGAAATTCCTCCACTCTCTTATCAGAGTATGGGAGTAAAATTTGAATCCAAAACACAATGAGCCAGCCAAACACAAACTCTCAAAGTTCCTATTAAGTCATGAAGGCTGAGTACTAGTTCAGTGACAGACAGTAAGGCTATCAACCAAAGACTCTCCTAGCTAAGTTCAGAGAACTTCATCATTCTGCCCTAGTCAGACCATATCTCGAGTACTCTGAATGTCATATTTTAGGAAGGAAAATGTCTGGCTTAACTAGAGTGATCAGTACGATGAGAAATCATTCTATTAGGCATATCACCTGAAAGAAACTTGAGTCTAAATTAAAAATGTAGGAGACACAGAAGTATTTGCAGAGCTGCCATATGGAAAAGGGATTATATTTGTTTTGTTAGCCTAAGAGGGCAACACTAACAATAAAAAGTGCAAAAAGGCACATTCCAGCTAAATATAAGGAATAACTTCCTAAATTTAAGTTGTCTAAAAGTAGAATTCAATGATTGAGTTCCTATCAATGGAAGTCTATAGAGACTGGATGACAACTTGATAGTGATGTTATAGATAGTAATTCCTATTCAGATATTACATGGTCTTGACCTCCCTTCCAATTCTGAGATTCTATTATTCACTAAGTGATGGTATTTGGGGAGCAATAGTCACTGCTGAAACTATCTACTAAGACAAAAGACTGATTTATACGTTGGAAGAGAAAGTACTCATGTCAATGACATTATAAATCTTTTGAAGTATTGAAAGAGATAACTACTTATCTGACTATCAAAATGAAGGTAAGGATATACAAGAAGCCCTTGAGGCTATTACCATGTACTCAAAATATTTGGAACTCTAGATGAAAAATGACACAAACACAAATAAACAATGATGTTAAGCATTTTTAGATTAGATCATAAAACCTCAGAAAGAGTTTATTTTTTGTTGTTCAAAATCTGTGATTTTATTGAATCGATAAAGATCAGCACCTTCTCTACAACACATGCTCTCAAGAGAGTTGCTTGAAGCACTGATAGGTTGAACGATTTGCGTAGGGTCATATAATGACATAGCTAGCACTGATATAGTGGATAAGGCAGCCAAAAATCTTTATAAATATTATTTCATTTGATCCTCAAAACAATCCTTTGAAGTAGGTGATATTATCTCCATTTTACAGATGAGGAAACTGATATTAAGTGAATTGCCTAAGGTTACCCAGTTAGTGTCTAAGGTAGGATTTTTAAGTCAGATCTTCCTGACACTTTAACCAGAGACAGGAACTGAACCCAGGTCATTCTTACTTTGAGACTGGATCTCTATCCAGTACATCACACTCCCTTTCAGTGAGCTTGCTCTAGTATTAACTCATGGAACTAATATTTATAATGTGTCATCTTACACAAATACTATTTCTTATATATGAAACTATCTAGTTGAATTGCGTATCTGAAGTCAGGTCTGCTGATTTACAAAAAAAAAAAAAGGTTGGTTGCATTAGAAATTATTCAGTACATAAACATTTACAGAGGCACAGTAGGGTTTCACATCTTCATGTTGCCACTCACACATAGAGGGGGTGTACAATGGAGCAGTAATTAGACAAAAAGGTCGCCCTGAGAACAAATGATATAATTTCCTTGTTAACCATCTCTTCTTTCTTTCTATTAGACTTTTCTAAACACCAAGAAACTCCCTTATTTTGCCTTCACTTCTTGTAAATAATGTAAGAATAAATGGTCATGAGATTATCTTGGCTAAATTCAATAAAGAAATTACATATAAGGACAGTGTCCATAATGTACTTGAAAAAAAACCCACAAATACTCAGCTGAAAACAAAATGCAGTATAATTCCAAAGTTGTATCATTGATAGTGGCCTTGAATACAAAGTTCATTAACCAAGCCTGTGAAAATTTGTGCTATAATTATGGATAAATGCACTAACAATCTTTTAATACTCTATGGGAATATAATAGCCATCACCAGAGTTCATAATCCTAGATTTGAACAGTTTTTCTAACTATAAGCTGTCTGGGGAATTACTAAGCTGTCTGAAAATTGTGAACTCTGTACCTTTTTATCACACTGACTGGCTATTTGTTATAACTTAAAGTAGTAATAATATATTAAAATATTTATTAAATATATAAAAATGCATATTTACATTTAAATTCTACTGAATCCCATGCTCAAAACTTAAATTTAGAAAAGTATGGTGAAGTCACACACAACCCTGTTTACCCATAGCAGCAGTCAACCAAGAGGCATTGCTGCTTATCATACTACCTGGCACCAAGCTAAGAGTTAGGGATACAAGGTAAAACGAAAACAATCCTTGCCCTCAAAGAACTCACTTTCTGATGTGGAAGACAAGTGTGAAAATAAGTAGGCATAAATAAGATATGTATATACAGAAGAGATGGAAGGTATTCTCAGAAGGGAAGGGGAAGACAATAGTTGATAGGGGGACTGGGAAAAGCCTACAGAATAAACAGGAAAAATTGCTATTTTAAAATCTCACAAATAACAGCACAAGTTCTATAATAAGTCACTATATTTAGAGTCAGAAATCTGAGTTTGAAACCTTCTGCTAGTGACTATCCATGTGCCTTGGGCAAGTCACCTAAATTCTCTGGGATTCAGTTTCCTCCTTTATAAAAGAAAAGCTAGAGTACCTCTAAAGGTTAATATGCAATAAATTCTATGATCCTATTTGGATGTGCTTTGATGAGAAAGTAGGAGATATTTAGAAACAATCCTCAGGCAAATGATCAAATCAAATATTTATTACAGGAAAAAGAGATTATCCAAGAAATTTCTACATACACTACCTCACAAGGTGGGTAGTCACACTACTTAACACTTCCTCAAAAGGAAAATGTTTTGTAAATGAAAAGCATTGTATTATGGTGAGTTATTATTATCACTGAAAGCTATCCTGGGACAACTAATGGTACCATTGCATACTGTTTTAAGATTCACAAAGTCTTTACATATATTATCTCACTCAATCCTTGCAATAGTCCTGTAAAGTAGCTGATACATATACCACCATCCCCTTTTCTACAAATGTGGAAACTGAGGTTCAGAGGTGAAGTGTTCATTTAAAGTCTCACATTATTGATTCATTCCTCCCTAGGCCACTCAAAAACCAGCATGTCAGGAGCAGCAACACAATGTTGGGCAAAGAAACCACATCCTCATCTGCCATCCAAATCAGCAGGATAATGCGCCCAATGAAACCTACATTGCAGGCAATGTCAATGGAGGGACGATTTTGAAAATGTTTGAAGAGGCTGGGCCTATCATCAGTACCCAACATTGTAACAGCCAGAAAGGAGAGACCTGTGTGGCTGCCTTGGCCTGGGTGGAATGCACGGATTTCTTGTACCCCATGTGCAATAGAGAAGTGATTCATGTATGTGCTGAGATTACTTACACCTAGAAGCACTCAGTGGATTTCCAGGTCACCAGGTGATGTAATGTTAAGGTAATTTGAAGATCTTCCCTGCTCCTTAACAGGCCCACGTGACCTGCTTTGAGCTTTGGCCCAGCCCAGAGCTTGAGTCACATGAAGTCCATGGTAGGAAAAGCTTGCTGAATGAGGAGAGCAGGAAGGGTACAGCAGAAAGACAGAGTGAGGTGAAGCTGAGAGAGAGGCATCAGGCAGAGCAGAGCAGCTAGCTTGGGTGAGAAAGAGGCATTTTGTCTAAGAGAGCTTGTTTGTGGGGGGGGGGGTCTGACAGAGGGGAGGTTTGGAGATGGCAGTCCTCCCTCTACTGGTAATGGGTACAAACTTCCTTGTTACTATGGTAGAATTGACTTTCTGGTATAAATATTTTGGTTTTGTCTTTGAGGAAGAGAGTTTATATTTTGCAAATTGACCCTGGAAATATGCCTGTATATCAATAGCAGCTGCTGTGGTTATTGCATTGGTGTTACAGATGTTGGAAAACATCCTCACAGGTACTAGAAGAGTGACCAATAAGGCAGCACTCTGGTATGTGCATGGAAGAACGTGGATAAAGTACTTGAAGTCCCTCCTTTGGTGTACACTCAAAAGGAACAAGAAGAAGGTAGGAAGAGATATGAAGCTCAAAAGCTGGAACATATGGAAACCAAGTGGAAGAATGGGGAAATGACACAGCCTTCTATTAACTAAGAGCCTATACTATCAGCGACAGCCAGTCCCCCTTGATACATCTAGTGGGACCAATTGTACTATATACGGAGGTGTTACCATGAAGCTAATGGATGAAGTAGCTGGGATTGTGACTGCCTGCATTGCAAGACCAACACTGTCATGGCTTTGCTGGATGCCATAAACTTTCATGACAAGATTCGGGAAGGCTGTATCATCACCATCTCTGGACACATGACCTTCACAAGCAATAAGTCCATGGAGATCAAAGCCTTGGTGGATGCTGATCCTGTCATGCTGCATTGCCAAGAGACAGACCAGTGCCAGTGCCTTCGTCACCTCCATGTCCCTGAGTAAACAGGAGAAGACACTCATGTACCTCAGATGCTGGTAGAGACTAAAGAGGAGAAAAAGCGTTTTGAAGAGGGCAAAGGCAAATACCTGCAGACGAAAACAAAGCAGCAGGTCCAAATACATGGCGTCCCTCAGAAGTGACCTTCTATCTGGGCCAAAGCAACCCAAGAAGATGCAGATGGGAAGGAATTTGTTTGTTCACTTAGAAGTAACTCACTTGGCCAAAAAATCCTATTCCCATTAAAGACCGGTGTTCTGTGAAGTATTTGTAACAGTGTTAGCCTATAATATATTCTGAAAATGTATACACCAAAGATTATCAATATTATTCCAGTATAAATGTTAGACAGTATTATTCCAAATTGTCTCAAGTCAGTCCATGGAAAAAACTTAGAAAACTCTACTGTTGCCCATTGTAAGTTATATAAAGATTAAAATGACATTAATAAAACTATTGTAGCAAGAGAGAAAAGAATCTCATATTTTTTTCTGGAAGAGGAACATGGATTCAAACTCACATCTTCTGACTTGAAATTCTGGTTTTTTTAATCCATTTTTTTAAATGGAATCATCTCATTCCAGTATTTCTTGATTCTAGAATTTTCTATTAATCTTTTATAATTATTAACAAAGTGAAATATACTTGCTTATTATAAAATTGTTACCATTAAAAGATAGTAGACTTACAATAACCTTGCTTATTATAGGTGCATTCTAATGGAGAATGTCATAATTTTATGGGGAAATCAACATTTTTACTATTAGTCTCATAGGAATTATATTCAGATTCTCCTGGAGAATTTTCTGCCCATGCATATGTACAGCTGAATTTATTGGTCTGATTTTCCAAGAATTGAACAATTCACTTTGAGTAGGAAGTAATTAAGGAATATATCAATGAGTTATTTAAGAAGTAAAAGGGAAACAAGTCTGAATGAAACAAAGATATATTCAGAGATACTTCTTTCTCAATTTTGAGAGATGTCTCAGCAATATACCTTTTACAAATTTTTTTCAATGAAAAAAATCTGTTTTCTTTCTCCCTCTCCACCTCTCTCACCCCAACTGTTAAGAAGAAAAAATAAAAACAAAACCCTTTTAACAATATATATGGTCAAGCAATGTAATTTCCCATGATGGCCATGTCCAAAAGCAAAAAAACTTCTCATTCTTCATCTTGAGTCCATCACATCTCTGTCAGGATATGTGTAGCATGTTTCATGAGGGTCCTATGCAATCATGATTGATCAATGCATTGATCAAAACTCTTAAGTTTTTCAAAGTTGCTCACTTTTACAAGATTGATGTTATAACATAAACTGATTTCCTGGATATGCTTACCTCACTCTGCATCAGGTGATCAAATTTTCCAGGGGTGTCTGAAACTATCTGCTTCATTCATGTGCCAAGTGAGACTCTGGGTAGCCATCCTCCTCCTCTTCCCCATCCTCCACCCCACACACTTTGAAAACCCAGATGTTGGTGTTCCTCTCTCTGGTAACTGTGTATGTATGTAATGATCAGACACTTGGATCTGTCTGTTGATCTCTGATGTATCTATTGCTTATGGTCAGCCAGTCAGAAGCCCTGTCCGTTGGTCTTTATTTCTCTGCTTCTATTTTCTTCTGCTGGTGAGTATAATTAAAGAAGATTGTTGACCCCTCAAAAGTTGCTTTCCTTTTAGAAAAGCAGATCTAAGAACCTGTACAGCAGACCCTCCTGCATATGCCAGGGTGCTTCCTGCTACAGTATAGATCCTTTGCCTCTTTCTTTGATCTCTTTGGAGGTATAGACCCAGCAACTATATGACTGCATCAAAACACTGAACTATAACAGTTTAGTAAATTTTAGGCATAGTTCTAAATTGCTTTCCTAAATGGCCAACCTTGTTCATAACCCTATCAACAGTACATTAATTTGTCTGTTTTTATGAAATCCCTCCATCATTTATAATTTTCCTTTTTTGGATAATTTTGTCAATGTAAGAATATGAGGTAGAACAATTACTTTAATGTGCATTTAAATATTAGTGATTTGGAACTTTTTTTTGTACTGTTGCTAGCTTGGGTTTCTTCCTTTGAAAGCTTCCTTTGACCATTTTTGAGTACCAAATAGGCTATGGCCTAAAGGGGCCAAGGTGTCCCATTGCATCCTGGGTCATCTCCAGTCATCCTGATGAAAAATCTGGTCACTGGATCCAGATGGCTCCAGAGGAGAAGTGAGGCTGGTGATCTTGCACAGCCCTCCCTCACTCAAAACAAAGTCAAGTGCAAGTTATGTCATCATTTCTCTGATGGCATGGTCTTCTTCGAAAACGAAGAATGAACACAGACAGACAGGCATCCCAATAGGATTCCATCATATTTATATGACACATCTTATTCAGTCATTCCCCAGTTAAGAGGTATCTTCCTAGCTCCCCCTACACAGTTTCTCTTTCTTTGCTACCACAAAAGGAGCTGCTATAAATATTTTTGTACATATAGACCTTTTTATTCTTTCCTCAATCTCCTTATGATATAGGTACAGTAGCAATATCCTATGGCAAAAAGTATGCAGAATTTTTTAACTTTGGGGACCATCGTTCCAAAATGCTTTCCAGAATGGCTAGTTTACAACTCCACCCATAGTGCATTAATGTAACTGTTTTCATAAAACTCCTCCAATATTTGTAATTTTCCCTTTTTGTCAAATTTATCAATCTGGGAGGTTAGGTAAAACCTTAAGACTGCTCTAATTTGCATTTCTCTAAATATTAGTGATTTGGAGCTTTTTTCATATCACTGTTGCTATCTTGGATTTTCTCCTTTGAAAACTGTGTTCATATTCTTCTACTATCACCTGGAGAAGTCATATATTTGAATCAGCTCCTTATATAACTTGGAAATGTGACCCTTATCAAAGAAACTTGATGCAAGGATTTTCTTTCCCAATTATTTCCCTTCTAATTTTAGCAACATTGGTTTTGTTTATGTAAAAACTTTATAATTTTATGTAATAAAAATTGTCTAATACATTTTCTCCAAACCTGTCTTTGTTTTGTTTGGTCATGAACTCTCTATTTATCCATACACCTAAAAGTTAATTTCTCCTTCACTCCTCTGATGTTTTATAATGTCACCTTTTGTGTTAATTTTATATATCTATTTGAAGCTTACCTTGATATACAGTTTAAATGTTGGTCTATGCTTAGTTTCTGTTGGAGTGTTTTCTAATTTTCCCATCAGTTTCTGTTAAATACTGAATTCTTTCCTCAGTAGATGGGGTCTTTGAGTTTATCAGACACTAGCTTACTCTGTTCATTACTAGTATTGCCATTTAGAGGGAGTAATTAACTCAGTAATTAAAGAATCCTTCACAAGTGTTTATAGAGTGTTATCTTAACTTTTATAACAACCTTCCTCTCAAAAAATGTATTTTGTTAAAAATAAGATGTAGTCTACATCAAGGGAATCTAGACCCCTTTAATCAAAGTATATTTCATGGCATTTTCTTTCAAAGCCTGTTAAAGTATGTTTTTCATTTTAAAATTACATATTAATTTCTTTAAACAAAACTGTATGGTCAATTCTTTGATTAAAAACTAAATATAAAAAACAGAGAGAAGACAAGTTAATTGTCAGTGGTCATTTGATAAAATGATAGAGGGGATTTAATCAATCAGGTAGCATTTCTGAGAATACTGATGGTGGAGAGAAGGGGGAAATAGAGCTATTAAGACATCTCAAATAATCTTGTCCCAAACAACATCATTTTCCATTAGTGTCATTAATATATTATAATCAGATTTTACCATGCCACTCAGTCAATCACCAGAGTAGCAAATTATATATATATATATAGTCCACAATGATCCAAGCTAGCACCTCAACCTCAAAGGTAGTAAGTCAGTGAGCATCACTTTGTTTATAGTTGCCATAGCACACTGTGTGTGCATAAGCATTGTTCCTAAGGAGACAAGCTCTTGCCTTCAATGTTATTTCCCCATTAATAATTCTAGGTGGAATATTCCAGTACTATCTCAGATATAGTCCTTGCCCCTGAAGAAGCTTAAAAATGACTAAGGGAGAGAAATAGATACAAGTAAAGATAGATATAAATATAGCATTGTGAAATTGAAAATTATTCCGGATTTGCATATAGATGGAGTTCAACTCTAGATCTACGACCCAAAGTATTTATATAGCCTTCTTTGAACAATGACAACCATAACATCATATACAATTAACAAATATTTTTTGATAATGGCTTTCTACAGGAGATAGACTTAGAAGTTTGATTTAAAGATAGGGAGGGATGCCTAAGAATGCTATCCTATACATTAAACCTTACAACTTCTCTACTCTGAAACGATATATTTCTTTTAGCCACAGGCTGCCCACTCACTAGTCTTTACAACATTCACTAGTGGTGGTAAGAAGTAATTTAATACAACAGCCCTACCCACAGAAAATTTCCACTCAACTTTAGAGGCCTGTCATATCTGTCCCATCAATTGGTGAGAAGAAATGAAAATGGATTCTCAAGAGCAATAGGCTTAATGCACTACCCTGAGGTAGTAAACCATCCCACTTATTGTAAATAGTTTTGAAACCTAGCGATATAACTATAAGAGCCATTTCTTGTCTGTAAAAGCAAAGGCTAAGGCATATTAACTGCTAGAGCTTCAAGTCATCAGTATAGCTAAAATACCAGACACAGGGAAAAAAAGTTAAAAAGCCTACCAGCAAGAGTGATCTCTTTTGGATTATCTGTGGTCCTGGCAACCTGAATGCTCAACAATCAGAAATAGATTTGGTGATTTGCAACATTCATATATTCATCATCATATAACTACAAAGAAATTAAATGGACATGGAGACAAGGTAAGTGGATTCAACTATATAAAAATTTGTAAAGTTTATGCAACACAAAATTAATATAAAAACAACATATTGTAGAAAGTATCTTTGAAATCTCATATTTAAAATTTATAACGAATGAGTAAAATTATTCCAGAGCAATTCAGCTTTCTCCCTACCTCATGGCCACCATCCATGGATAAATTCAAAATATAAGACTTGTCTTTCTTGCCATCTCAATGAGGGGTTAGAGGAGACAGAAGATGGAGAAAGAACATCTCCATCTGAAAATAAAATTTAATTTTTAAAAAATATGACTAGACAATTTAAAAAGAAAATAGACAAATTGAAAATAAGTTCCTAAACATCACTCAAGCTCCCTAATAATCAAAGAAATGCAAATTTAAACAATATAGAGGCAGCTAGGGGGCACACTGGATAGAGCACTGGGCCTGGAGTCAGAAAGACTCTTCTTTCTCAGTTCAAATCTAGCCTCAGACAGTAACTAGTTGCATAACCCTGGGCAGACAGGCGAATCCTGTTTGCTTCAGTTTCCTCATCAGTAAAATAAGCTGGAAAAGGAAATGGCAAATCATGCCGGTATCTCTTCCAAGAAAACCCCAAATGGGAACACAAAGAATCAGATATGACTGAAAAAGACTGAATGGAAAAATCATATCATATTCACCAAATTAACAAAAGTAAATAACAAAACTCTGTGCTGCCAAGAATGTGAAGAATGTACACTCATACATTGCTAATGGAATTGCAAATCAGTAGAAACATTTCAGAGAACAATCTGGCACCATGTTATAAGGAAATATGACCTTTGCTTCCTCAATAAGCTCACTATATGAAATACACTCTAAAATAAGCCAAAATCATCAGTATAAAAATAGTTGCATTATTTGTAACATGGAAGGAAACAGCAAATAACCTCAGGGTTCAACATTACAAGAGCTAAACAAACCATGGAATATCAACATACTTAAATACTACAATTCAATTAACAATAATAAATGTGAATATAAAGAAAGCAACAGAAGTAGAAGGGAAAGAACTATATTGACAGTAATTTCAGTCATACAGAGGAAAAAAACAGGCAAAAACACAGAGATGAAAGGAAACAAATATCTCGAGGAAACACAGAGTGAAAGATAGGTATGGTTATTTATATGCAGAAATTCTTTTTTCAAAATTTAAATAGTTTTAGTTTATGTTTAATGAGTTTTCACGTTTAAAATTCATATTAAGCTATTTTAAATGAACATAAGGACTGGGCATAGGTGGCACATGCCTATAATCCCTGCTATTGAGGAACACTGAACCTGATGGATTACTTGAGTTTGAGAGTTTTGTGATAAAGTGTGCTAAGCTTATCAAATATCTGCACTAAGGTCAATACCAGTATGGTGGGGGTGAAGGAAGAGGTTGAACCAGAGTGGTAGGGGCTGGGAAGGGTCTCCTGGCTATCTAAGCAAAAACAAATTATCCCATGTTAGAATCAGTACTGACCAAAAATCTTGTGCTAAATGTGAGTGATCAGCCTGGACAAGGCCCAATCCTCTCAAAAAATAATTAGAATAACTAAAAAACAAAAATAAATCTAACTATGAAAAAGATTATATTGCTTTTATACTTAGCATTCAACAATGAAGAAAAGCCAGAAAGATACAAGTAAAAGCTACTGTTTAGCCTGTTTGTCAAAAAGACAGAATAGTGAATATTAAAATTTTGCACTATAGAAGAGTGGCTGTCTTATTTTTATATTTCTCTGCTTTCATGAACTGAAATGAGATACTTTAAAGTGACATAATTTCAACCAACCATTTTTAAAAATCACACCAGGAATTTTATTTATTATGTAGATTTACTTTAAAAATTTAGATTTTTTAAAATCTTTCATTAGTACTAAAATGGGAATTGTATTGATATTAACGGTCCATAGTCACTTCATTGTTAAGGTCAGTGAAACCGTTTCACTGGGTAAAACTCTAAGTTAAAATATTAGAAGACTTGATATACATTCCTTCATAAGTGTTAAAGCATCAATGGCATTATTACAATTTATATGTTGCATATGTTCTTTCTACCAAAAGCCTGGTAGTCCTCTGAGGTGGGAGTGAGGCCGACTTCAAGAAGCTCCACCTCACTTAAATCCAATTTGCATGCAATTCAAAACATCTTCTGTAAGAAGGAAAGAGGAAGAACACACAAAATAACAAATATAATAATGATTATTCTGATTGATTCTGAATGTAATACTTTCATTAGAAAATAATTCAGATACAATATAATGGGTTAGTGGATATATCCTACGCAAATCCTAAATGTCATTTTTCTCAGCCTTATTCTGAATTTAGAAAAGAATAAAGATGTTTCAACTAGAATACAACAGAAAGATTAGAGTTTTGAATCAGGAGACCTAGACTCAAATTCTGTTTCTGATAAAAGTCAAGAAATTGTGGGAAAACTACTGTCTTTCTCACTGATTTTTCATCTATAAAATGAGAATGAAAATACTACCTACCAGAAAAGTGCTTGAGAAGATCAAATGAGATTATATATGAAATAGATTTTTATAAACTGTAAAGTAATATATATGCACACACACACGCATATATATATATATATACACACACATATACACACACATACACAAACATACACACACACGTATATTTCAAGACCTCCATGCCAATACTGATAAAAGTATCACTGGACTCTCATTATAACAAGATCAGAGCATGGTTTTTTTTTTTAAATGAGCTCACTTTAGGCCCTAAAGAAAGGTCTTAAAATATCATAAGTAATTGTCTCACCTAGAACATGTACACACAATGAAAAATAAAAGGAAAAATATTACAAAGAAGCTCTAGTTCTATCATTCTCAGTCTTTTTTATGTCAGATACCCTACCTCTTTTAGCTGTCTGGCAAAATCTATGGACCCCCTCTCTCAGAATAATGTTTTTAAGTGCATAAATTGTATGAGATTACAGAGGAAGTAAACTAAATTGAAATACAGTTGTCAAAAAAGTTTTTAATCCACAAACTCCCTGAAATCTTGGGACCCCAGGTTAAGAACTGTTGGATATATCAATAACTGACTTGGAAAATGCAATCTAATAATCAATAATCCTTGAAAGAGAGGATCTAGCCAATGTCCTTAAGATACGTATTACCTAGGAATAAATAATACCACTACCAGGTTCAGAAAAAAAGTCATAAATAAATATACTAATATAGAATTTAGATATTTCATGTAAAATGTTCAATTCAAGAAAAAGCTAATTCTAGAGCAACAGAAGCCACAGAACAACAGAGAGGAGGAGATTTCCGGCCCAGGGTGACCTGAAAGGCCAGCTGGAAAGATCTGTCGCATGGGATGTGGAGCAGAGCCCAGTCCAGCCTTGGCCAAGCTTCACCTAGTGGGGCAGAGGACTCAAGCAGGCCTTGGGGGCAGAATCCCCAGCGGCAATAGTGGTTTGCTGATCCCTCTACCCACAGGTGCCAAAGAGGGTTTTTTCAACTGGCCACAAGGGAGCAGGATCTTCCCACAGCTCTGGCCTATCAGGTGGAAGCAGCTCCCACAGCAGCCCACATCCATTGTTGGATCATAAAACCCCTGGGGGATCTGAGCAGCTGATTCTTACCTCAGCCCTGTGTAGCAGCCCTGCCCCCACCTAATGCTCCCAGGGGATTTAAGTAGCTTATCTGAATCTCAACCCCCAGTGCTGGCTTGGTGGAAGTGGAGGCCAGGTGGCTGTGGAGAAGAAACTCACAGATTCTGGGCACAAAAGTTTCTTGTTGCTCCCAGACCAGTGTACATGCTTGACTATGCCACCTTAGAGGAACTGAGATCTTACAGATCCCCAGAGTATACCCTACTCTTGACAAAGGACCTAAAAGTCAAGTAACTGGTTGGGAAAATGCCCAAAAAAGGGGGAAAAAAAGACTATAGAAGGTTACTTTCTTGGTGAACTGATATCTTCTCCCATCCTTTCAGATGAGGAAGAACAATGCTTACCATCAGGAAAAGACATAAAAGTCAAGGTTTCTGTATCCCAAATATCCAAAATAAATATTCAGTGGTCTCAGGCCATGGAAGAGCTCAAAAAGGATTCTGAAAATCAAGTAAGAGAGGTGGAAGAAAAGTTGGGAAGAGAAATGAGAGAGATGCAAGAAAATCATGAACAGAGAGTCAGCAACTTGTTAAAGGAGGCCCAAAAAAATGCTGAAGAAAATAACACCTTTTAAAAATAGGGTACCTCCATTGGCAAAAGAGGTCCAAAAAAGCCAATGAGGAGAAGAATGCTTTTAAAAGCAGAATTAGCCAAATGGAAAAGGAGGCTCAAAAGCTCACTGAAGAAAATAGTTCTTTCAAAATTAGAATGGAACAGATGGAGGCTAATGACTTTATGAGAAACCAAGAAACCACAAAACAAAACCAAAAGAATGAAAAAATGGAAGAGAATGTGAAATATCTCATTGGAAAAACAACTGACCTGGAAAATAGATCCAGGAGAGACAATTTAAAAATTATGGGACTACCTGAAAGCCATGATCAAAACAAGAGCTTAGACATCATCTTTTATGAAATTATCAAGGAAAACTGCCCTGAGATTCTAGAACCAGAGGGCAAAATAAGTATTCAAGGAATCCACAGAACACCACCTGAAAGAGATCCAAAAAGAGAAACTCCTAGGAACATTGTGGCCAAATTCCAGAGTTACCAGGTCAAGGAGAAAATAGTGCAAGCAGCTAAAAAGAAATAATTTGAGTACTGTGGAAATACAATCAGGATAACATAAGATCTAGCAGCTTCTACATTAAGGGACTGAAGGGGTTGGAATATGATATTCCAGAAGTCAAAGGAACTAGGACTAAAACCAAGAATCACCTAACCAGCAAAACTGAGAATAATACTTCATGGGGAAAAATGGTCTTTCAATGAAATAGAGGACTTTCAAGCATTCTTGATGAAAAGACCAGAGCTGAAAAGAAAATTTGACTTTCAATCCCAAGAATCAAGAGAAGCATGAAAAGGTAAACAGGAAAGAGATATCACAAAAGACTTACTAAAATTGAAATCTTTACATTTCTACATGGAAAGACAATATTTGTAACTCTTGAAACTTTTTTCAGCATCTGCGTAGTTGGTCGGATTATACACATACACACACAGACAGAGCACAGGGTGAGTTGAATAGGAAGGGATCATATTTAAAAAATGAAATTAAGGGGTGAGAGAGGAATATATGAGGAGGAGAAAGGGAGAAATGGAATGGGGCAAATTATCTCATAAAAGAGGCAAGAAAAAGACTTTTCAGTGGAGGGGAAAAGGGGGGAGGTGAGGTGAGATGAGAGGGAAAATGTGAACCTTACTCTCATCACATTTGACTCAAGGAAAGAATAAAATGCACACTCATTTTGATATGAAAACCTATCTTACAATACAGGAAAAGTGGGGGGAGAAGGGGATAAGCAGGGTGAGGGGGATGATGAAAGGGAGGGCAATGGGAGGAGGGAGCAATTAGAAGTCAACACTCTTGGGGAGGGACAAGGTCAAAAGGGAGAATAGAAGAAATGGGGGGGGCAGAATAGGATGGAGGGCAATATAGTTTTATACAACATGACTATTATGGAAGTCATTTGCAAAACTACACATATATAGCCTATATTGAATTGCTTGCCTTCCCAATGGGGATGGGTGGGGAGGGAGGAAGGAAGAGAAGTTGGAACTCAAAATTTTAGGAACAACTGTTGAGTATTGTTCTTGCATATAACTGGGAAATAAGAAATACAGGTAATGGGGTATAGAAAGTTATCTTGCCCTACAGGACAAAGAGAAGATGGGGATAAGGGAAGGGAGGGATGTTAGAAGGGAGGGTAGATTGGTGGTAGGGGTAATTAGAATGCTCAGCGTTTTGGGGTGGGGGGAGGGGAGAAATGGGGAGAAAATTTGGAACTCGAAATTTTGTGGAAATGAATGTTGAAAACTTAAAATAAATAAACAAATTTAATTTAAAAAAGAAAAGAAACAGCTGATGGACTGGTCTCCAAGCCAGAAAGAACAAATGTAACATAAGGTATATAGTCAAAACACTCTGCTTGGTACACATACCAATCAGCTTATAATTGTGTTTTCTGGTTGACCACTCTAATGAGTTGGGAAGTAGGTAGGAGAATGGTTGGGAGAAGCAAGATAAAATTGTCATCAGTAGCATAGCATAATATATAGTGCTAGACATAGAATAAGGATACCTGGCTTCAAATCCTGCCTTAAACATTTACCATCTCTGTGATCATGGGCAAGTTACTTAACCCTTCGAAGTCCAAATTTCATCTGTTAAATGGAAATAATGCTTGAAATAACTACCTCACAGGATAGTTATGAGGAAAAATTCAAAAAACTTAAAGTACTATACAGATGTTGGCTATTATTATTCATATATAGATATTACATAGCATTAATGAAAAAATTATAGCCTCAAATTCTAATTTGACATTTTAACTTCAAACTTTTTAATCTAAAGTGTTTTGATATGAAGAAAAGTGGAAAAAAATAATAATGAGATGAAATTCTGTAATGGTAATTTAGAATAACTAAAGAAAATGTTATAAAATTTTCTTTTAGTAAAAATGGTATTATTAATTCACATTTATATAGTACCTTACAGTTTAGAGTGCACAAGAAGAAGAAAGTTACTAATTTTGCATACTCTTTGACCCAAGATACGCAGTGGAAGATGGACTAAAGGGGGTGAGAATTGAAGCACGCTCTTGAGCAATCAAGTGGCATGGTCAAATCTGTACCTTAGGATATTTGTTTTGATTTGTGGGTGTGTGAATAAGTGTGTGTATATGTATATACACACATATATATGTGTGTATGTATGTAGGTGTGTCAGTGTATATACATGCACTTTTATATACACATACACACACACACAGACACATCAAATACAATGTAACCTTAGAAGGCACTAGCTGGAAGAACTAGAAAGGCCTTGCAGAAAGTTTTGTCTGAGCTGAGTTTTAAAGGAATCTGGGATTCGAGGAGGCAACAGAGAGGTAGAAGAGCATCAGAGGCATGAGAAATAGCGCAAAGGTACAAAGAGATGGAGTATCATGTGTGCAGAGCAGCAAGTAGTCCAGTATGGTCTGACCAGAGTATGGTCAATTAATGTATGAGTAATTAATGTATGAGTAGACTGGAAAAGTAGGATGGGTGTAAAGAGATTTAAGTCTAAACAAAGGAGTTTACAGTTGATTCTAGAGGTAATAGGGAACAACTGGAATTTATAGAATAAAGTGTAGAGAGAATTGGGGGATGGGGGTAAGAATGACATTGTCAGACCTGAACTTTAGAAAAATCACTTTGTGGAGAATGCACTAGAGGGGAAAAGTAATAAAGAGGCATGGAATTCTCATGTAAAATGTATTAGAAAAAGATGAGGCAGGTAGCAGGGAAACTGATTAGGAAGTAATTATGAAAGTCTAGTCCAGAAGAGATGAAGGCCTAAACTAGTGACTATGTGAGTACAAGTTTAGGAACAGCTCCAACAACAAAAAAAGTGTTAAAGAGGTAGAATTGAGAAGAGTTGACAACTGAATGAATGTAGAGACTTAACAAAAGAAAGAAGAAGGATGATTCTAAGGTCAAGGCTAGGTGACTGAGTGGATAACAGCACCCTCAACAAAAATAGTTAGGTCTCAAGGAGGTTAGGCAATGTCAATATAAAGGAATCAGATATGAGATGGTGTAGAGTTAGAATCAGTATGAGTTCAAGATTGACTACAAAAAAATGAGATAAAATAGAAATCAAAATTGACTCTGTATTTTTGAGCCGTAGTAACTGGAAAGGTATTAGTGTCATTAACAGAAAAAATCTGGAAGATCTTGTGAAGAGGAAGAATTAGTTCAAGAGTTCAGTTTGGAGCGTAAGTATGAGGTGTCAATGGGATAACTAGGTAGACATGTCCAGCAGGTAGATTTTTTAAAGCTGTCTGTAGAACTAGAATTAAGGGAAGAAGCTAGGGCCAGATAGACAGATTTCAGAATTTTCTGCAAAGAGATGATATGCAAACCAATAGGATGAGGACATCAAGGGAGAAATAGAAAAAGTCTCCGGACAGAACTTCAGGGAAAATTTACACTTAGTGAGTGAGCAGAAATAGGACAATGAACTAGAAGAGACCAAGATCAGCCAGGCAATTAAGAGGAAAACAAGGAGAGAGTTGTGTCACAGAAGCTAAGGAAAGAAAGAATATCCAGATGAGGTTGGTAACCACTGTCAAATTCTGCAGAAAGGTAAAGCATGAAGCATGAGAAAAGTCCATCAGGTTTAATAATTAAGTTATTTATGGTCCTCTGAGAAAGTTGTTTAAAGGGTAGTATGGTGAGAAGCTCAACTGAAAATGAATGGGTAGTAGAGAAGCAGAAGAACTGTAGATTGTTCTTCCTGGGACAAAAGATATAAGATTGGTATAGTATGGGGAATTGATAAATTTAGGGATTACTTTTAAAGATACTGGTTGTGTTTATTTACAGGCAGACAGAAAAGCAGAAGAAGCCAGTAGATTTGTTTTTTGATAGGGTATGAAGAAGGACAGAGGGAGAGGAAATTGTTCTATAAGACAAATTCCCAAAAGAGATGGGAAAGGAGAATATTTTCTCATCCTGTACAATTCCTATCTATGTTTTCACTTAATTCCTTCACAGAGAATCTACCCAAGGTGCTGGAAGTTTATTAGAGTTAATGGGCTTTAGATCTGGAAGGAAGTTTTAGAGATTCAACCTCCTCATTTTATGAATGAGAAAACTGAGATCCAGAAAACTGAAGTGACTTGAACAAAAATCTACTAATTATCAGAGCCAAAATTCAAACCAGATTTTCTCATTTCAGATTCAGTGGTCTTTCTACAATACAACACTGCTTATGAAAGGTGTCATTATTTTAGTATCTTAGGGATATCAGTAACTCTCAAGTTGTCATCCTATTACATTACACTTTCACTGCAAAATCAACTAACCTTTTCTGACTATTTAAATACTTGATATCATTGCTTGACACTGACAATATTTAAATACAAATTCTTCTCCAAATATTAAGGAATTTTTAACTGACTTCCCCAAAAAAGGACAAGATACAGCTGCACTTAAACATTATATAACAAAATTCATTTTAAAACTATCTATAAAACTAATCTCCACACTCCACATATAATGCAAGTAACAAATAATTTTATGAAGAGCCCAGTCATTACAGTTAAATAGCCTTAGCTTAATTGCATTTTTTGAAACAGAAGAGGAATATTAATTTTTATTTTTTAAATGCAAATCAGAAAAACTATTTCACTCTTACTTGTTTCATTATATACATTTTAACAATGGTTTGGTTGATTACTGAAAGCAAATTAATTCTACATATCACAGATGTTACACTCAGGAAGTATCTGATCTGGAGAGCTCTATTCTGAAAAGGGAAATATATCCTTCACATAAAGGCAAATCCTTCTCAGAAATATTTTATTTTTCATCTACTCAAGCATCTATACTCAGTACTAGACCATGAAAGAAGAGTCAGAATATAAATTGAATATATGCCATCCTAATAGCCTAAATTTAAAATTTCTTACTTCCCCATAGTCTACCAAAATAAAGCCCTTTCTTTTCACCCACAAAAATGCTCAAACTGGTTTTAGAGCACTAAACAATAAAAACGATTGTCATGCAGAAGAGGAATTGGTCCCAAGAAATCAGAACTAGAACCAATAGGGAGAAGTTACGAGGCAGCAGATTTCAGTCCCACATAAAATAGAAGAACTTGCTCATAATTAGAGCTGTTCAAAAGTGGAATGTTCTGCTTTGGGAAGTAGTGAATTCCTCCTCACTAGAGAGATTCAAGTAGAGGCCAGATAAGCCTTTATCAGGGAGGCTGTCAAGGAGATTCATGTTTCAGGGAAAAGTTCACCATATCCTAAGATTTAAACCTAAAAGGAACCTTAAAAACTCCTGTAGACTAACTCACTTTCCAGATGAGGAAACTGAGATCCAAGGTGGTTAAGTGACTTGTCTGAGGTATCAAGCAGAGCCAGGATTTCAACTAGATATGTCTAAGGTCCCTTTCAATTTTAAAATTCCATGGTTATGAAGTGAGGCAGGGGACAATAAAGCCCAAAATCAGTTTGGGGAAAAAAATAAGTCTGCTTTCCTCATAACTAGTCATAGGATATCCCAGGGAGGAAGTCTACAAAAGTATTAAACTTGTACTATATGCAAGGTACTACTTGTTGGTCGATTAAAAGAGTGTTATTCCAATATCAATATATCTGAATTAAATCCTATGGGTTGGAAGGTAACATGTAAGGAGAGTCATCTTCCTTGTCATGCCTTGGTTATTTGTATCATTTTAATGGGATTTTTCTATTAATCAGTGACAAGCCATGAAATTTTATATTTTCACCATGACCAACCCATGAAATTTGCCAACTTTATCCACAATACATACTGGGTCATAGCTATAAAGTCAGCTATGCTTTTTAGCTAAATAATCATTGAAGCTTCTCCCCTTGGACAGAATGAAAAATTTGCCTATAATTAAAGTAGGAATTGTTAACTGCAGGCAGTAAAAGTTTACAGCATTGTTTGACAGTTGCAAAGATAAGCCAGTTAAAAACCCTGGGATACCATACCTACCTGTGCTTCCCACACATCTGAACAATAGTGGTGTATCTCTTAGCATCATGAAATCAATCTCAGATTAGGTAATGAAATATGCACCAGCCTTTTCCCAGAACCTTTGACAAATCACACACAATCCTAAATCTTCATAAATCACGATTAAAGACAAGTATATCATCACCAACGCATATATCTTCCCATGCCTGACCCAGAGACTAATGAGAGAAGGCCTAGACTATCTCATCTGACTAATTAATTCAAAATGTCTGCTGTTATTCAAATGTGAGGCTGGCATTATTTGAATAACACTTGACAGCAGTGCCTGAAGATATCATTTCTGATTTGTGAAGCTGCTGCTGCATAACTGATGGTAGTTTATGAAAATGTTCCAATGAGGCTGCTTTTCTAGGCACAAGAGTGAAAGACTTTCTAAAGAGATTGAGGGTTGGGAGTTGGGAGATGTAAGTAATTATGTTATCAAATGTTTCCAAAATATATAATATCATTTGTCTTTGTTTTCCTTTTTAAATATTGCCCCAGCCACAGTTTTTTCATTTCTCAAAATACAAATATGCATCAGAGGATCTCTCCTTCATAGTGTGTTATTATGGAAAGAGTTGTATTTAGAGACTGAGGATCTAGGTTAGAGTACTGTCCCTAGTACTTAGTTAACTGTCATCTCAGTTAAGTCACTTTATCACAATGGGCCTCAGTTTCTTCATATTTAAAATGAAAGAATAGGACTAAACAATCTCTAAGTTCTCATTTAGCTCTAAACACTATGGTATAGGACGCTGGAGCAAGGATTTGTCCCATACTCACAAAGTTCATAACTGGGAAATTGAGGGGAGATGAGAGCAAAAGGAAGTAGAAAGGGAAAAGCTTTACATACTGAGACATTCAGAATATAATACCTCCACTTTCAAACACTTTTCATTATTGCCTTTTTGTTGGTAGGTTTTAAGGGACACTAGACCTAGGATTTCACTGATACAGGGAACTTACCTAGGTCATATGCCAACCTGCCTCTTTTGTTATTTGTGTTACTCTTGTTGAATAATACTCCCTCATTGTGGGATATCAAAAAAGAGTTGTATCATAAAAGTTATCTAATTTTTAATTGAAAGAAATTTTTCTTAAATAAGAAAATAAAATTACAGTTTGTTGGTCAAAATGGATTCAATGAAATCAAAATGAGCTGTGAATCATATTCAGGAATGTATATTCTTGTCCATTTGCCAACCAGAATCCCTCTTAAGTGTCATATATCTTCAGTACCTCACATAATGCAACAGTTGCGTATACTAGATTTGCTCATCATTCACAAACATCTGCTAAACACCTATTAGGCACTGAAAAAAGAAGCATCATCATAGTTAGCATTTATAATGTATGCTAAAGTTTACAAAGAACTTTACATATTTCAACTCATTTGATCCTCACAACAATTCTATGCATTTTACAGACGAGGAAAGGTTATTACAGACATTGAGAGGTTAAGTGATTTTTCTTGGGTCACACAGCTAGTTAGTATCTGAAGTAGAATCTGAACTGAAGTCTTCCTGACTACAAGTCCAACATTATCCACTATACCACCTAGCTACCTGCATAAGACAAAAAGGAATAATATATTTTAAAAGATATGCAATAACATAAGATAGCAAGTACTAATGAGCTTATCTAAGGTTAGCTTCTAAAGTGAGGCACACCTGTCTGCCCTGGACTAGCTGGACATCACTGGTTTCAGTTTTCCCTGCTTCCTATCTTCCTCTCACTCCTCCCCAACCCCACCAATTTTTCCCTTCTGCCTTTGAGGTTCTTTACAACTTTGAGATTCTGTGGTTCTTTTACACAGTTCCCCTGATTCTACCAGTCTGATTCTCTGTGTGTGCGTGCGCGCGCGCGCGTGTGTGTGTGTGTGTGTGTGTGTGTGTGTGTGTGTGTATGTGCCACCACTGGCAATTTAGATTGTAGATAAAGAAGGAAAAATCCAAGGACATCAAAGTAAAGAAGCAAAATTGTTGATACAGCTATGGAATTGATAGAGATATAAAACAGTTTTTAAAAATATAAGGCTTTCTAAAAAAATTTTTCAAGGATACAGCATATGTATGTGTATACATATATGTATATGTATATATATAATTTGTAAACACCAATATGAACAGCATACTTTTTTATTTGAAGTCAGACGTCATCATCTAAACTTAGGCAGGAGTTTCTTCATCTTTCCTTAAATCAAGCTAACGTGACAATTAGTAGGATATTAAAAGAGAAGAATCCAAGTGCCCTTCAAATAGGTCTGTGAATTCAGTGGTCACTTGAAGCAAGAGGTCACATGTTATACTTGGGAAAATGCAGGCAAAATAAGAGTTTCATTTTTCAAAGGTTGGGAATTTGAATATGACATGCACCAAGACAGGTTGAAAACACAAAATAACTTAGTATATTATAATCATAATGTTGATGAGAAGAATGACTCAATCCAGGTCAGAAAGGAAATGAAGCAAAGGAAACTTTACCATATCCAGAGTGTCTAATCTAGTATATCTAGCTAAACTTAAAAAGTTATTATTTATTTCAATGTACATAGAGGCAACTACAATGATTTCTTGATTTGTTTTATGTTCATCTATAACCAGTATAGAGCCAATAACACAACCCTAGCTATGTCACTTCCACTTTAATTATAAAACAAATTAGTAATCTTTCATTTTAAACACTGACGTTATATGCTAGGATAGTTAACTAAAAGAACAAGAAAAAAAGGCTATGAAATGTATGGCTTAAGATGAATATAAATCAATCATTATGACACAAGTAGCACTTATTTGAGAGTCAAAAGTGAACAAAATATTCTATGTCAGCAAAAAGTCTTCTGTCAAAACCTGCTCTTTAAAATTTCACTACAATGTGTTAAGACAAATGTCCTTTGCAACTCTTGTACATAGAAGCACACTCTAAACCTTCATAATTCAAACCTCTTCTATTTGCAGACACACAAGAAACATCTCCTGAAATATTATTTTCCTTATGATGAGAGAAATTGTTTATAACTATATAGAGAAGTAAGGCCAAAACAAAGAGGTGAAGATTCATACTTCTAGATGGCTAATCACTTCACCAAATATTAACAGGGATTTATTTAATCTTCGCTTTTTACCCTTTCAGAATATTATTAGTAATGAAAACAAAAAAACAGTATTATAAAATGGTTTGTTTACATGCAAATCACCTTACCTAGCTAATAAATAATTTCAGATTCCTCAAAGCATTCAAACACACATTTCTTAAGCACCAACTGGATGCCAAGGACTGTGCTCAAAAAATTCTCTAGATTGTGACCCACAGGTTCAAAGGATAACACAAAGATCAAATAAATTACCTATCTTGACAATCAAATACTCTATGGCAAAAGAGAAACAGCACCATATAGTGAAAAAGAGCATTGAATTATGAGTCAGGATACTTGGATTCTAGCCTCATTCCCCCCCCCACTAACCAAGCTTCAGTTTCAAAATCTGCAAAATAGTGGGAGAGGAATTATATTGTCAGAAGTTTTTAACCGTTTCTTGTGTCATGGTCCCTTTGTGAAATCTATGGAAACCTTCTTAGAATAATGTTCTTAAATGCACAAAATAGAATATATAGGATCAACAGATATTTTTGAAAAACAAATCCATAGACATTTCCCCTGAAATTTCTCAGAGGATCTTCTGCATGAGATAATCCCTTTCTTCCTTTAATGGCCTATGATGTTAAATGTCAGATACACAATACATCATGTGAAATTTGAATCATAGGACATCAGAGATGAAAGGTGTATAGAGGTCATCTCATCCAGCCCATCCTTGTGCAACAATATCTTTTTTTGTTGGTGGTGAGTCATTTCAGTTGTGTCTAACTCTTCATGACCCCATTTGGGGTTTTCTTGGCAAAGATACTGGAGTGGTTTGCAGTTTGATTCTCCAGCTCATTTTACAGACAAGGAAAGTAAAGGAAACAGGGTTAAGTGACTTATCTAAGGATATACAATTAGTAAGTGTCTGAGGTCAGATTTTTAACTCACAAAAATTAGTTTTATTGATTTCAGGCCCACTATCCATTTAGCCACCTAGGTGTCCCAAGAATCACCTTTACAACATCCCTAAAAAGGGGTCATACAGCCTTCACTAGAAAATTTTCACTGACATGGAACTAACTAACCTGAGGTACTTCAATCCACTGTTGGGCAGCTCCTAATTTATAAGAAAGTTTCTCTCTATGAGACAAAATTTTACTTCCTATGATATTCAACCACAGGCCCTAGTTCTGTTCTCTGGGAAGAACTAATCTCTTATCCACATGGAAAAGTCATATTTTCAGTCATTCACTTACTAATTTTCTACCAAGCATGTGCCATGCACTGTGGCAGGTGCTATCGGAGATAGAAAGTAGTATGAAGACAAGGATCCTGCCCTCCCCACATACACACAAATTAGCACTAAAAGAAACATAAATAGCATATGGCATTTTCTTAAAATGATAACTAAATCATATTCCAATTAATAGTGATTCAGGTAAATCTTGTTCAAAAATTTTTCTAACTCAGTCTATTAGCATCTTCTTTCAACATATTTAATGTTCCAACCAAACTGGACTACTCACCATCTCTGTACATACTCCCACATTTTCCCATCTCCATACCTTTGCTCACAAAGTTCCTTTTATATCTAAAATGTCCTCTCCCCTTCCCCCAACTCAAAATCCAATTTAAATGGAATCCTCTCTTGAAAGTCTTCTCTGATATACCAGCTCAGTAAACAACCTCCTCATCCTTGGATCTCAAGTAGCACTTTGTTTCCACCTCTCTTACATACTTAGGTATTTTTTTTGTATCACAGATATTTATGTATGCTACATGCAAAGACCATGCCTTATGTTAATAAACAGACACAGAGGGCAATACAAATACAGTGTCCTGAACATAGGGAGGCTCAATAAATATTTAAAATCGAAAAAAAAGTTTACTGAATTACAGAATAAGCTCAAATTTAAGCACTGAAAATATTCATTCTTCTCCCCATAAAATCCATATCTAAAAGGTAAAGTGCTATATAAAATGTGAGGTAGCATCATTATATATTAGATTCATATACTGCTTGGGCTCAAAAGGATCTTAATTAAAGATATCCTAGTCCAAACCCCTCATATTAGATAAAGATGAGGAAATCTAGCATATACACTTATTCCTTTATCTTGTAGACAGATGCTGGCCAAAGCCTCCTGTCTTCCCTATAGTTTTCCCCCCAATCACCACCTCTTTCAACTTGTTCTGTCAACTCTTGAATACCTATACTCTTCAAACAAAGAAATGTAAAACAATAGTAGGTTAAACCTTTGGTAAGTGTTTGTATTTGGAAACCCAAATTTTAGGGATGAAATGTGTTGTTTTCCATTGGTGGTGTTCTAGGTACACATTCCAAAGGACATTGCAATATAGAGAAAACTTTGAAGATGAAAAATTTCATTTTAAAATTAAACAAAATCTATATGCATGAACCTTGATTCCATTTTTCTTGCCTTTTTAGATGTAGACACTAGCCTCCTTGAGGGACTGGCAAGTTTTCAAAGAATTGTTCTAAGAATGGTAACATAAAAATTAAAGAGCTGTAGGATCATATTTCCACAAATACTTAAAACTTAAAATAAACAAATACAAAAGATATTAAGATTATAGAGGACACTTCTACAGATTCAACACTTCATGATCTATGTTTCTGCATCCATACAAGAGGTTAATTATTGGACTATCAAGTTTAAAAAAGCCGATTTTTTAGATGTTATGGTGATTTCAATTTATTTTAATGTTTTAAACTTTGCAAAATATACAATTGCTGCACCTGTCAAATATTTCCTATGTAGTTGAAGCTGGGCAGAGGTAACAGAAATACACAGGTACCAGTCCAAACAGAACAACAGTCAGTTTTCAACATTTCATTTTGAATTGCAATTATATCCTGACATGTGATTCTAAAAATAAAATGTGAAAAAATGCTCAAGACTATTGTAATTGTCCAGAAAAACATTTTCAAATAACCAGCAAGAGCAACTTTAAGCAACAAACTTTATATTTTATGATTCTGAATAACATTTCTGATGATCTTAAAAAGAAATTCTTTTCTCAAAGAGAACACGATATAGATTTCAAAATGAAAAATGGGTACATTTTTTTCTACAAAGCAAAACACTGTTTTTCTCTCTTACACTAGCTAGTCCTCCCAAAAGCTAGTTACAAACTCTTTCCTCTTGTTTTGTACCTTAAGACATAATCTACTTTTATCCCTTAGCAAAATATGAACCAGCTACTAGGCTGACAATGCCAAGAACCATGACAAAATGGATTATTAATGAGAAACTGAACTCCAGAACTCTATTAATTTATGTCTTCCTGTCGGATCCAAAAGATATATCAACCTTCTCACTCAAAAGAAAAAAATGCCAACACTGTACTTTGTTTTAAAGTTCTCCACAGATGAAGAATTCATTATCCAAAGTACAGTTCTGTTATTTCAGTCTTTCTTATAGAATAAAGAATCTTTATCAAATGGCTAAGAAAGCTGCTGACAAGTGCAAGTACCTTGCAAAATATATTTAAGGCAAACATTCATGAAGAAAACTTGGGGGGAGGGGTGGGAAAAAAGGTTAAAAAAAGGAAAAGAAAAAACAGCAATATTACATTACCCACCTTGTCCTAGGAGCTCTCAAACCAAGGCCTTTTGATTCCAGTTGTGAAATAGTAAACGCGTATTAACACAACTGCATGTTTGTAGGTTTTTTAAAATTCCTAATTATACTAATTATTCTGACATGAAGGGAAATGATCTAACAAGTAAAGAGAAGAATGTGTGATTTCTTTATGCATAAACAGCAATGTTTAAGTGACATAAAATATCCTTTTAAGCTTTCATTTAAAAAAATCTATCTAATCTATGCTTATCATAATATTTATGAATTTTAAAAAAACCAGAGAGGAAAAATTGCTATAATGTACTCTGTGTGACCTCTGCTTTCTACAGAGAATGAAAACAGCCTTTTGCTTTTCAATCCCCATCAAAGTGGAGTAAAAGGAGGGACAGCATTCCCTTGCTCACTGCCATTAATCATTGCTTTCTTCAACCAAGTGCGTATTAATTTCTGTCATCCCAAACATCATCGAGTATTGTTACAGCACCGTTCACTCCTCATTCACCACCAGTTGTTACCAGTTTCCCTACACTGAGCAGAGACAGGGTGAATCGTGTGGATTTCAGTGTTACAGGCCTTTATCCCTGGGGTGCTGACACCAATTAAGCCATTTCAAGAAGAAATGAGAACAGGCCCAACCCTTCCATGTAACAAGAGCTTGCACCTAGCATTGGCAGGTTGCCATTTTCTCTTGCTTCACACTACGGAAATACTCTTCCAAATCCTTTTGAATTATACAGCCTGTTTACATGTAATCAGCGATGGCATCCTCTCCTTAATTTTTTTTGTCCAACTTTAAAACCCAACCCAAAAGATTTTTTTTATGATTAGACAAGAGAATTTCAAATGAACAAAACTCTTTTTTTTCTTTTAAATTACAGAATCATTAAATTCAGGTTTGGGACAATCATTATAAATTCCTTTTCATTTTGTGACAAATTCAAATTTAATTTCAAATAAAAATTAGGAGTAAATCAAGCTGATGCTTGTATATTATGTATTTAGGTTAACTTGAGAGAAGATATTTTATTCCAATAGCTCTATTTTAGCAACATATACTTGGACTACATACACATGAATAAGCAGGACACTTTCTGTATCAGTGGTACAGTTTTTGTCTACTGAAAGGAGAACTAACATTGGATTGGCACTGGTTTCCTTTGGGGTTCTCTGGCCAGACATTAAACATTATAGCTTGTAAAAGGTTACTTCCAAGTCCAAAAAAAAAAAATCCAGCCCCAAAGTGAATTTAATTAATATCATTTTTGTATCACTAAATATAGAGATCCATCAAACTCTCTCACAATACTGTTGATTTTTCTGACCGCTTTAGATCTAATCATTCTCCTTGTTTTAGACATTTACATCTGCTTTTAAGTTTTTATGGTTGCCTGTTGGCAGGCAGCAAAGTGGAGCTGTCGATGCTGCTGCAGAATAATGCAAGGTTTGTTATGAATTAAATATTAGAAACCTTAACGCAGCGGCCAATAAGAATTATTTGCCTTATTAAAGCAGCAGAAGACGCTGATTAAATTTTCATTGCATTGCAGTCTTTTTCCCATTTCTACTTTCAATTCATCATTCTAATGTATGAAAGGCTTGCCGAATAATGGCAGGGGGACTTAATTTCTGGAATGCAAATATAGCAAAGAAAATACCATAAATACCCTCCCAGAAAACATTAAACAGTCAGTTCTAATTAAGTGAATACTAACTAAGTAAATATTCTCTTAAAGGGAAAAAAATAATTCAAATGTCAAGAATTTTAAGAAGGAAAGCATATTACCTATATTACAAATATATACAAATACACATTGTAAGAGGGTGGTATTTATTTTAAAACTGTACTTCTTATGATCAGCTAACTCCTTAGAGGATCTCAGAAGAGTCTAAAGAAGGACCATACATTAGGGGATATGTTCAACTCTGAACAGTTTCATAAAATTTAGGGGGTTTTTTGCATGAGAAAAATGACTTGAAAAAGGGAGTAAGGTAATCTGAATGAGGCATGACAAGAAAAAGCTCAGCTAGACCAACTTAGGAATGTTTATTTTTATAAATATAGTTAGGAAATAAACTGTATCTTTCTTCCATTCACCCCCCAAAAAATCTCATAACATGTACTATAGTGAAGGTTGTTCATGTTTCTGCCTTAATGTGTATAAGAAAGAAAATGAACTTCAAGTATCCATTTCCCCTAGAGAAAATCTCTTCCCTGAAACTCTGCAACTAATGAAATGGGGAATCTATAAATAGCAACATCATTACCATGAGAGCCCTTGCTTTGTACCAGTCTCTGCATCTGACCCTCTTTATACTAATAACTACTAGGCTTCAATACAATTCCTCTATAGGGTAATCAATATTAGTACAGTTTAAAATGTAATATAAATTTAAACAAATAAAAAAGGTGTTTACTTACTAAGTTTCCTAAAAACATAGTGCTACCTCACATTCACTATCACCCTGCTCCCACTTATTAAAAAAAGAAGATTTAATTGTCTTAACTAAGACAAGTGGTGCTCTGTAGCTTTTTCCCTAATGTTATAGAGACATGCATCATGACAAGACAAAAGCCATAATACACCTGAAGTGGTCCCCACTGAAATCTCTCTCGATGAACCTCATTAAAATGGTTACTCTATTCCAAATATTATCCACTGAAGCATCACAGTAGTAAACTCTTTGTTGAATTGTTGAATAAAAGACGGATAAAACAAGTAAGCACTTAATCAGTAAATTAAATGATTTGGCAACATGTTTTACTGTTATTCAAAATAAGATATATTCCATTGCAAAAGATCACTTCAAAAAGTTAACCAATATTTAATTTCACAGTTAGCTATAAATTAGATCAGAATAAGGAGATATGCAGTTTAAGGATATAATATCATAGAAACTATTAATTGCCTATGAAATAAACTCTCACTATGTATAATTTATTGATAAGATGTTCATATTGTCCTTCATTAATGGCAAATATTCAGTTATAATTGCATCTCCTACATGCAGAGAACTCAATTGTTCTGTTAATTTTATATCTCTTAAAATAAATATGATAAAATGTACCAGTAGGTGGATAAGTTTAAAGGCTCTTATTCACTGTGACAAAATTATTGATGACAACATATCACAAATGGCACTTACTCCATATACACATGTCACAAGAAAATGTAAAATATTGATACAGCTCTGCATGCAGAACATTTACTTTTTAAATGAAGATATAACATTTTAATATTAAACAATGTGGTTAAATCAAGAGAATATATGTGGATTCAAAGGTGACAACACATTTCACACACACTTAACTTGATCTTGCATGCTTATAGGTACCATATACACTATAAAATCTGATTAACCTTATTTAAAAAGCAAAAAAGTGGGATTACTTTGGTGCCATTGAATATATATATAGCATTATGTACCATCTCAGAAAGATAGAAGAGTATTAGTAATCTGGCTGTTCTTATTAACAACACAAGTGAAAGTATTAAATTACATCAAAGCCCTGAAAGTAGCTTATCTGGGAAGTTGCAATAAAAATAGACAATGTAAGAACACATTCTAGTGGTGAAAAAAAATTCTACTGTAAAACATAGCAACCTACCCCTGACCTGTTAAACCGGGTATTTCTGAGTTTCCACAAAGGAAAAAAGCAAACCCATTTATTTGCAATGATCCTTCCGTAATATTTTTTTATGGTATCAAATGGAAGCACAATTATTGATAATGAAATCTTTCAACAATTAATATCTGAAGCATTTAAGGCATATTTAACGCAGAATTTAGAGAAATCAAAGTAAAAAAATTAAAATGCAAACAGGAATTCAACTTCACAGTTTCATAAACACAGCATTGCTGTT